>NC_086449.1:96360884-96555884 GCF_028390025.1 Pseudophryne corroboree
GAGTTCAACACAAATCCAAGGGAGATAGTTGTTCAGAAGGACTGAGTTTTATGCAAACGCAGACAGACAGTTATTTCTGGAAGGACTGAGTTACTTAGGTAAATACATATCAAGCCCTGCAACTGAGAGAGACTGAGTTTGTTCTATCCAAAAGCGCCTCATTGTGAGTGAGTGGCTGTTGTTAGAGGACCCTACCATTCCTTCACTAGTTACAACCTCTTTGAATAAAGAACTGAGTATAAATTGCCATTTTCCTAACCCAGGAGTCCCCCAATATCTGTGTGCCCATTCCTCCATTGACACGCTGTGGCGCTGCAGGTTTCAACCAGAGCTCCAATGATATTTGCTTGTGAAGATATTAGTTACCTTAGCTAGTGAAAGCTAAAAAGTTATTATTCAGCATTGATGATTATATTGCTATTATTCTTATTATTATCACCACCACATTATAGAATGGAATACAGAGCATCTGATATTATTTTATGATTCCAATAAATTTATGTTAATTTGTGACTCCAATTATTCTTCCTCTGTGATTCCAATTACTTGTCTTTTGCATACTGGATGATCTTTTGTGGAGTGAACTGTAGTGAGTTGTATATTCCTGTTCTTCTTGTATGTCAAATTCTGCTTTTTGTGATTTCCAACCAAAGCAATGTCCTTTAATCAACCAATCAACCCAAATCCAGAGTTCATTGCAGATCAATAAAAAGGTTTCCTGTTGTAATTGCTGACTCACTTCTGATTCATATCAATCTATTCTACCTCTCTGAACACAGTACTATGAGACAAGTTTAAGGGAGTGATACTTCAGGGAAAAGGTCCATCACATAGCCACCCAACACCTGTGATACCTCTCTCAACCACTTAGACATACCCTGCCAACTCCAGCGGTGTTACACATACATATTTCACAATAAAGTATAAAGCTGAATTACAAGAATCTCCGTACATACCACAAGGATAATGTGCACATACAGTGTATACTGAATACTTTTTATCTCTCTCCAGTGTTCTATACTGTATACCTATTGTATATCTAGCAATAAAAATAGTGATGGCAAAGTATGTTATATCCACTGCAGAACAAATTTGCCCAAAACAGCAAAGTATTAAGTTGTCATTGATCGGACATAAAATTAGCAGAACATATTAGCAGGATGTCTCCCTCCAGCTGTATGTTATTTGAAAGTTCCCTCGGTAACGATAAATATGGTGGCCAACTTGGAACTTTAAAATTGGTAGTAGCTGTTTGAAAAGGATGTTCTAATAGATACATTCAGAATAAGCACAATCCCAGGCATCAGCACACAATAAAGCATGAAACTCAGCAACAAACAGCCAAATGGAGAGCAGGAAGCAGAAAGGTTTGTTCAGCACTGATGCGTTTCTTTGTATATCTTATATGAGGCTTTTTCAAAGTGTGTATTGGGAACCTGGCGGAAGATACAAAACTTTCCTGTTACAGTCAAATTTTCTGAACTCCGGGCATAAAACTTATAACTGGAAATAGTAAATTATTACGAATAAGGTACTCGGACCTCGGGGTAGTGTTAAACAAGGACTCACCGGGGACCGCAGCTGTGGTTTATATCTGTGATCACTCGTGCTCTACCCCTGACTCCATTACCTCTCGCAGTGGTCGGATGGTGCCTGTGGTGCTAAAGTTCTTGTGCCCGCGGTAGCCGTGTTTGAATGGGCGAATTAGGGCCGCCCAAACTCCGATGCCCCTTGGTCTTATAAGATTACAAGGCACCACCCGAGACTACGAGTGAGCAAGGGGGATAACCTAACTAACCCTACAACACCAAAAGCACGAGTGATAATGAGACCAACAATGGTCTTAGATGTAATAAGCAACTAAACAGAGAAAGCAACAATGCTCAGAGATGTTAAGATAAAAATGCAATAATAAACTGTCAAGCATGGAATCTCCACAAAAAACCTGAACTCCGGCTGACAAGATCTGTTTAAGCATTGAACAGGTACAGACTCCAGGTCACGGCACAACATACAGGATACCAACGAGCTGAAAGGTTCACACTGAAGTAGAACTATCACCAGCGTCGTTGGAGTGACCAGAAAGGGAATAAATATGCTGTTGCACCAATCCTGGAGGGCCCAGTAATAACCCTAAATGACGTGCAGCTGTCCTGCTGCACGTCTGATATTCAGAGAACTAATTATCCAGGCAACGGGGAACGCCGTCTGCCTGCAGCGTCCCCATTGCTAGGCACCCGGCGGTTTCCAGCGCCCAGTTTGGAAAGATGACCCAGTCTGAAAGATGACCCCAGTCTGAGGTCAAGAGCGTTCTGGAGTAAGTTTTCATCCTGGATGTCTCTGTACAGTGCTGCATTCATCTTTCCCTCTATACTGACTAGTCTCCCAGTTCCTGCCACTGAAAAACACCCCCACAGCATGATGCTGCCACCACCATGCTTCACTGTAGGGCTGGTATTGGCCTGGTGATGAGCAGTGCCTGGTTTCCTCCAAACATGACGCCTGGCATTCACGCCAAAAAGTTCAAATTATTTCTAATAAACATTTAAATGCCAGCGTTAATATATGCTGCGGACGCAAGGCACATCTTATTATCATATACGATAAAAGTGCACTGAATGTTGCAGCACTATATCCCTTAAGCAAGCAGTCGCACACATTGTATTACTGAGGTCCAACGCTCAGATATATATATATATACATACAGTATATATATATATATTTGATATTTAAGGTTATGCATACAAAATAGCATATGTACAGTATATCATTAGGTATAATATGTATATGTTTGCAGAGTTACAATTACACAAGAAGCAGTTGCAGTTACATTAGAATCAGTTACAGCCAGCATACTTCACCCTGTTGCTCAGTGCACAGTCATCTCCATCTCTCCCTCTCAGCAAGCAACTAACTATGCCTTACAAAACTGCCTATATCAGAAAGTGGTAGGTAACAGGTTGTTGGTTTTGGTCTCCTTCCATTGGTACAGGAGAGGGAGGTCTCTCATTCCTTGTGTGTTATTGGTCAGTTCATATGCAAACAATGTCCAGTTTGAAGATGCAGTTATAGGGGTTATCCACTGGTTTTTGCTGCACACATGCTGTCTTCAGGAAGTTCTTTGTTCTAATAAGAGTGACTTTAGATTTCATACATTTAATCATAACTAATCGTTGCAATGTGTTACAATCTACCCATAGCTATCAAATTAATACACACATTCTCCTGATCATTTGACACTAAGCATGATATATTTAACTTGTTCTGTTCCAATAATACACATATATCTGATGATACACTCTATTATATACATACATTATAATGTCTGGTGCTTGACATGTTTTGTTTATGTGTAATTTATGTGTTGTATGAAATATGTGTTGAATATATCTTTGTGACTTGTCTGTGTGAATGCGTATGCTACCGTATATCCTGTGCACGCTGCGTGTATGTGCACGGACAGAGACCTCTCTGTTTGGAGTTTGTATTTGTGTGTATGTAATATTTTTTACTTCGACACCTCAGACCAGAGAATTGTGTTTCTCATGGTCTGAGAGTCCTTCAGGTGCATTTTGGCAAACTACAGGTGGGCTGCCATGTGCTTTTTTTTTACTAAGGAGTGGCTTCCGTCTAGCCACTCTGCCATACAGGCATGATTGGTGGATTACTGCAAAGATGGTTGTCCTTCTGGAAGGTTCTCCTCTCTCCACAGAGGAATGCTGTAGCTCTGACAGAGTAACCATTGGGTTCTTGGTCACCTCCCTGACTATGGCCCTTCTACCCCAATCGCTCAGTTTAGACGGCTGGCCAGCTCTAGGAAGAGTCCTGGTGGTTCCGAACATCATCCATTTACGGATGAATGAGGCCACTGTGCTCATTGGAACCTTCAAAGCAGCAGATATTTTTCTGTACCCTTCCCCAGATTTGTGCCTCCATACAATCCTGTATCGGAGGTCTACAGACAATTCCTTTGACTTCATGCTTGGTTTGTGCTCAGACATGCACTGTCAGTCAACTGAATTTACCAAAGGTGGACTTCAATTAAGCTGTAGGACCATCTCAAGTATTGTCATTGGAAACAGGATGCACCTGAGCTCAATTTCGAGCTTCATGGCAAAGGCTGTGAATACTTATGTACATGTGATTTCTTAGTTTTTTTATTTTTAATTGATTAGCAAAAATCTCAAAAAATGTTTTTCACATTGTCATTATGGGGTATTGTGTGTAGAATTTTGAGGAAAAAAAAAAGGAGATTTATGGTAGACTTAAATCTCTTTCTGCGAGGTACACTGGATTCCACAGGGAATACATTGGGGTGTAGAGTTGGATCTTGATCCGAGACACCAACAGGCTAAAGCTTTGACTGTTCCCAGGATGCACTGCACCGCCTCCTCTATAGCCCCACCTCCCGGAACTGGAGCTCAGTTTGTTAACCAGTCCAATGAAGTACCAGGTAAAAGAGACAGTAGATGTTAATCACATAGAACCACATTCTCACGACAGGAGAAGGGACTAGCAGCTAATGCCATACACCAAAAGAAGCTAAGTGCGTCAGGGTGGGTGCCCTGTGGTATACAGTGTACCTCGCAGAAAGATTTAACCATGGTAAGTCTACCATAAATCTCCTTTTCTGCAGAGGGGTACACTGGGATTCCACAGGGAATACATCAGGGATGTCCTAAAGCAGTTCCTCATGGGAGGGCATGCACCGTAGCGGGCACAAGAACCCGGCGTCAAAAGGAAGCATCCTGGGAGGCGCAAGTATCAAAGGCATAGAACCTGATGAATGTGTTCACTGATGACCATGTAGCCATCTTGCACAATTGTTCAGCGGATGCGCCACAGCAGGCCGCCCAAGAAAGTCCAACAGACCAAGTAGAATTGGCTTTAATAGCAGCAGGAGCTGGAAAACCAGCCTGCGCATAGGCTTGTCCAATCACCATTCTAATCCACCTGGCCAAAGTTTGCTTATTCGAAGGCCAGCCAAGTGATAATGTCGATATTATCTTATACCATAAAGCTATACCTTTAAACACACTTTTACCATGGAGCCGTTGCGGCCGCTAGACTTAATACACATGCTACGTACTTTGTACGCTATTTGCGTACAGAGTCCCGTACCTTGTCCGGACTTAGCGTACAAACGCCACACTGGGGTTACAAAGTACACAGCGCGCACACACTCTTGATATACTTTAAACCTTATTCGTAATGCAATGCAATGATATTATTACACTCTAAACCTTATGCAGCTAAGCACTGCAATGATGTTACACCTAAATCCTTATACAGCGCTGACGGTACAAAGTACCCGCAGAGCGTACACACCTTATCAATACACTTTTAAAACCTTATACAGTTAGGTAATGTAATATGCTTTAAACCCTAGCAGGGAAAAGAGGACACAACACCGATGTGTAGTTAAACACTGGGCTCCGACACCTCAGCATATATATCTGGAAGGGGGTAACAATACAATTTATACACTACAATATACAACAGAGTAAATGGATACAGTCAATGTACATACGTGAGAATATTTGCTTGCGCAACCTGGTCCAGTCCTCCGCTAATCAGGTAGATAGCGTTAAGAGTCTTCTGACCGGCCAGGCAGCAACAGGCTTTTTATACATTACTTCCAAAATCAATACAATGGATACTGTAATCCCTTTGTCCATTGGACATTACAGGAGAGGTCATAGGTTGATTTGAAAAGGTGGGCGATGTCTTTCTCAACTGCTCTTGTGGGTGGTCTCCTCTGGATTCCCGCCGCATACATAATATACAGTAAATACAGTTTAAACCTATATTCTACTTCTGCACATAACTATACGCAGGAACATACGATCTTCCTCTAACCAACACCGGAATGTTACCCTTAAAATACCCTACAGCTGGATACTAGACATCACCTTATAACCTTAGTCTGTCCCTTCCGATCATGCAAAGGCGAATCCCTTAGTCCTGGAATCATTTAAACTGTTGATACTTGCTGATGTGGTGCAGGGGGGCTATGTGTACAATGTGCACTATTTGGGTTCAATATGTAATGTTTTGATAACCCTCTATGCGCTCACAAACTCCGCCGTAAATACCCATACCACGCGCAGGACCGCGGGAGCGATCATACGCAAATTGCGGATATGTGCACGCACGGCGGAACAAGTGCACGCGCAGCGGGCATGTGTGTGTTGTTAGTACGTGGTGTATGTACTGGAATATTTTCCGACTTTGACACACGTTTGTGAAAACCAAAAAGTACAAAAAAGGGTATCTGACATCCTGAGGGAGGCAGTACTCTCTACGTAAATAACGAAAGCCCATAGCACATCCAAAGACCACTCTTTGGAGGACATACCAGAAGAGATAAAGGCCGGAACCACAATCTCTTGGTTAAAATGAAAAGATGAAACCACCTTAGGTAGACAACCAGGGTGAGTTTGAAGAACTGACCCGATCACGGTGAAAAATCAGAAAGGGTGGATGACAGGACAAATCGCCTAAGTCCAAAACCCTCCTAGCAGCGGCAATAGCCAGCAAAAACACGACCTTTAGCGTAAGGCATTTAAGGTCCACAGACTCAAGAGGTTCAAATGCAGACTCTTGCAGGGCATTTAAGACAACAGACAGATCACATGGAGCCACAGGAGGGACATAGGGTGGCTGAATCTGTAAAACACCCTGAGTGAAAGTATGAACATCAGGAATAGACACAATTTTTCTCTGAAACCACAATGACAACGCAGATATATGAACCTTGAGGGAGGCCAGACGAAGGCCTAAATCTAGGCATTGTTGCAGAAAGGCCAAAAGTCTGGAAGTTCTGAATAAATAGGCATCATAATTCTTTCCAGCACACCATGTTAAGTAAGAGTTCCAGACCCTGTAAGAAATCCGTGCAGAAGCTGGTTTGCGGGCCTTCAACATAGTTTGAATAACCGCCTCAGAATCTTTTGGCCCTCAGGAGTGAAGCTTCAAGAGCCACGCCGTCAAAGCCTGTCTGACCAGGTCCGGGTAGACACAAGAGCCCTGAACGAGAAGGTCTGGGCACTGAAGAAGTAGAAAAGGACGCTCTATCGATAGACCCTGCAGGTCTGAGAACAAATGCCGTCTGGGCCACTCTGGAGTGACTAGCAGAAGTATTCCTTTTTCCTGCTTGAACTTCCGTAGTACCCGTGGCAGGAGTGACACTGAAAGGAACACATATGGCAGCCAAAAGTTCCATGGAATTGCCAGTGCATCCATGAATGCTGCTTAAGGATCCCTTGTCCTTGATCCGAAGACCGGAACCTTGTGATCGTGTTGAGATGCCATCAGGTCTACATCTGGTAGGCCCCACTTGCCTACTAGGAGTTGAAAGACTTCCAGATAAAGACTCCCCTCTCTGTCATGAATGTCCTGACTACTGAGGAAATCCGCTTCCCAGTTGAGGACTCCGGGAATGAACACTGCCGATATTGCTGGCAGATAGTGTTCTGCTCAACTGAGGATTATTGACACTTCCAGCATTGCCATGTGGCTTCGAGTGCCGCCTTGATGATTTATGTATGAGTAATCAGGAGGAGGAGGGGCTGACTAAAGCAGCTGGCTAAGCCTATATAATCAGTGATTAGTCTCTTTGGAGCTTGCTCTTTGTAAGGGCTTGTATTTTAAAGTGCTGCTTGGATTTGTAAGTGTGAGTTGGTAACAGCAAAAGGTGAGTTCTGACTATTCTCTGTCTATCCATATAGGGATAGTAATATTGTGAGAGAAAGTTAATCTGAATCTGATTGTTTGTATCTATACTGTTTTTTTTTTGTGTTTGTATCTGTACTGGGATTTTTTTTGGAGGGAAAAAAAGTGAGGTGAAAAGCCAGAGGGAGGGGCTTGAATCAGGTGTGAGTAATCAGGAGGAGGAGGGGCTGACTAAAGCAGCTGGCTGAGCCTATATAATCAGTGATTAGACTCTTTGGAGCTTGCTCTTTGTAAGGGCTTGTATTTTAAAGTGCTGCTTGGATTTGTAAGTGTGAGTTGGTAACAGCAGAAGGTGAGTTCTGACTATTCTCTGTCTATCCATATAGGGATAGCAATATTGTGAGAGAAAGTTAATCTGAATCTGATTGTTTGTATCTATACTGGGTTTTTTTGTGTTTGTATCTGTACTGGGATTTTTTTTGGAGGGAAAAAAAGTGAGGTGAAAAGCCAGAGGGAGGGGCTTGAATCAGGTGTGAGTAATCAGGAGGAGGAGGGCTGACTAAAGCAGCTGGCTGAGCCTATATAATCAGTGATTAGACTCTTTGGAGCTTGCTCTTTGTAAGGGCTTGTATTTTAAAGTGCTGCTTGGATTTGTAAGTGTGAGTTGGTAACAGCAGAAGGTGAGTTCTGACTATTCTCTGTCTATCCATATAGGGATAGCAATATTGTGAGAGAAAGTTAATCTGAATCTGATTGTTTGTATCTATACTGGGTTTTTTTGTGTTTGTATCTGTACTGGGATTTTTTTTGGAGGGAAAAAGAAAAAGAAAAAAGTGTGAGGTGAAAAGCCAGAGGGAGGGGGTTGAATCAGGTGTGAGTAATCAGGAGGAGGAGGGGCCAACTAAAGCAGATGGCTGAGCCTATATAATCAGTGATTAGACTCTTTGGAGCTTGCTCTTTGTAAGGGCTTGTATTTTAAAGTGCTGCTTGGATTTGTAAGTGTGAGTTGGTAACAGCAAAAGGTGAGTTCTGACTATTCTCTGTCTATCCATATAGGGATAGTAATATTGTGAGAGAAAGTTAATCTGAATCTGATTGTTTGTATCTATACTGTTTTTTTGTGTTTGTATCTGTACTGGGATTTTTTTTTGGAGGGAAAAAAAAGTGAGGTGAAAAGCCAGAGGGAGGGGGTTGAATCAGGTGTGAGTAATCAGGAGGAGGAGGGGCTGACTAAAGCAGCTGGCTGAGCCTATATAATCAGTGATTAGACTCTTTGGAGCTTACTCTTTGTAAGGGCTTGTATTTTAAAGTGCTGCTTGGATTTGTAAGTGTGAGTTGGTAACAGCAAAAGGTGAGTTCTGACTATTCTCTGTCTATCCATATAGGGATAGTAATATTGTGAGAGAAAGTTAATCTGAATCTGATTGTTTGTATCTATACTGGGGTTTTTTGTGTTTGTATCTGTACTGGGATTTTTTTTTGGAGGGAAAAAAAAGTGAGGTGAAAAGCCAGAGGGAGGGGGTTGAATCAGGTGTGAGTAATCAGGAGGAGGAGGGGCTGACTAAAGCAGCTGGCTGAGCCTATATAATCAGTGATTAGACTCTTTGGAGCTTGCTCTTTGTAAGGGCTTGTATTTTAAAGTGCTGCTTGGATTTGTAAGTGTGAGTTGGTAACAGCAAAAGGTGAGTTCTGACTATTCTCTGTCTATCCATATAGGGATAGCAATATTGTGAGAGAAAGTTAATCTGAATCTGATTGTTTGTATCTATACTGGGGTTTTTTGTGTTTGTATCTGTACTGGGATTTTTTTTGGAGGGAAAAAAAAGTGAGGTGAAAAGCCAGAGGGAGGGGGTTGAATCAGGTGTGAGTAATCAGGAGGAGGAGGGGCTGACTAAAGCAGCTGGCTGAGCCTATATAATCAGTGATTAGACTCTTTGGAGCTTGCTCTTTGTAAGGGCTTGTATTTTAAAGTGCTGCTTGGATTTGTAAGTGTGAGTTGGTAACAGCAAAAGGTGAGTTAGAAAACAGAAAAAGGTGAGTTTTATAATACACAATCAGGAACACACAGTACCATTAAACTTCTGGTGAGGCTGCAAGGGGCTGACCTTGTGAGTGAGTGAGAGGGTCTCTTACTTGGAGTAGCAGAGGGGCCGTGATTGTGCGTGTGTGAGGGGCATTTTTTTTATTTATTTTTTAGCAGGAGCTGGAAGCCGAGTGAAAAGGAGGTGCAGTTAGCAGGAACAACTGCAACTGCTAAGTGGAGTATAGGTGCCGCAGGAGAGAGTACTACGGCTGCATAAAAGTGAAGGACCAAGAACCGCACAAAGATAGATAAGTATAAGCCAGCTTAATTATTGTATAAGTGAGATTGTTTGTCTTCTACTTTTTATTTTTGCTGCTTTTTCTTTGAGAGTAACAGAGAGTTAGACCTTACAAACAATATGGGAGGGGCTGTGATTGGGGACCTCACTCAGTGCATGTCGTGCAAGATGTATGCACACCTGGAGCTACCTGCCCAGTGTGATTACATCTGCACGAAGTGTGTGCGAACGGTTGCCATGGAAGCCCAGGTAACTGATCTAGAGCAAACCGTTACGCGACTGAGGGAGATTCACAATCTCGAGCGAAGTTTAGACAGAACGGTGGAGGAGTTGCGGGAGGGGTCACTGGTAGAAGAGGATGATGATCAGGTAGCCAGCTGGGTCACAGTTAGAAGGAAGAAAAAGAGGGGGAGGTTCGACATCTCCGAACTATCAAACCCGAACAAATTTTCCCGACTGGACAAGGAATTGGAGGATGATAGTGAAGAAATGACGGTGCCGGAGGAGACTGCTCCCTCTAGCATCCAGAGGAGCGGTCCCTCTGGCGCGGTTGGGATAAAAGATAGTGAGGTACCTAGTCAGAAGATTGTGGTAGGGGATTCTATCATCAGGAAGGCAGATAGGGCAATCTGCTACCGGGACCGTGATCGCCGTACAGTCTGTTGTCTCCCGGGTGCTCGGGAACGGCACATCGCGGACCGGGTAGATAGATTGTTGGGAGGGGCTGGGAAAGACCCGGCGGTCTTGGTGCACGTTGGCACCAATGACAAAGTTAGCGGAAGGTGGGATGTCTTTAAGAAAGACTAAAGGGACTTAGGAAAGAAACTGAAGGCAAGGACATCTAAGGTAATATTCTCGGAATTATTACCCGTGCCACGCGCTAGTCCAGGGAGGCAGAGGGAGATTAGGGAGGTAAATGTGTGGCTTAGGGATTGGTGCAGGAAAGAGGGGTTTGTGTTCCTGGAACACTGGGCAGACTTCTCAGTCAGGCGCCATCTCTTTTGTCGTGATGGATTGCACCTGACTGAGGAGGGGGCAGCGGTGCTGGGGGGAGATTTGGTTAGAAGGTTGGAGGAGATTTTAAACTAGGAGCCTGGGGGGAGGGTTTAGCTAGAAACTATGGGTCATGCAGTGAGAATAGTGGAGATGGCGGTAGTAAACGAAATGGGGGAGAAGTTGGGGGGAGGGTAAGAGCAGGCGGTAAGGTTACTAACATGGGTACTAAAAGAGATTTTACCAAAGCACTAACCAATGACGATTACAGTTCATCATTGTTACATAAGGTGAAAGATGTCCCTAACGCAAGGGAAAATACTTATCTTAGTTGTATGTACGTAAACGCCAGATGCATTACTGGTCAAAAGGGTGAACTAGAAATACTTGCAGCAAGCAAACAGTATGATATTATAGGCATTACTTTAACTTGGTGGGACGAATCTCATGATTGGACAGTCGATCTAGAGGGCTATACACTGTTTAGGAGAGACAGACTAAATAAAAAGGGTGGAGGGGTGTGTCTTTACGTAAAGCCGTTTTTAAAACCTGATATAACGGGAAGATATTCAGGAGGGGACTGTAGACACTGTCGAGACATTATGGGTAGAAATTGCAAGAGGGGAAAAAGGAATAAAAAAGTTAGTATTAGGTGTATGCTATAGGCCGCCTGGTATCAACACATCTGATGAGGAATTGTTACTAAAGCAAATTGAAAGAGCAGCAGGAGTAGGAGACATAGTAGTGATGGGAGATTTAAACTATCCAGAGATAAACTGGAAAAACGATTTATGTGATACTGCAAGGGGCAATATGTTTTTAAACACACTTAATGATAACTACTTAGTTCAACTAATTGAGGAACCAACTAGGTACAATGCAATCTTAGACCTGGTATTAACAAACAATGGGGATTTGGTATCAGGTATTATAGTAGGGGAACCCATAGGAAACAGCGACCACAATATGGTCACATTCAATATCAGTTTCCATAAACCGCCCTATACTGGCTCAACTAGGACTCTAAACTTTAGCAAAGCAAATTTTGAAAAGATGAGGGTATTTTTCAGGGATATTGAATGGGAAGGTTTGTTTTTAGGAGAGAATACTACGGAGAAATTGGAGGTACTTAAATTCCTGCTAGCTAAAAATACACTCAAATTTATTCCTACAAGCAGCAAAAAAAGGAATAAAAATCGTAAACCGATGTGGCTTAACAAAAAGATTAAGGAACTTATGGGCAAGAAAAGGCGAGCATTTAAAAAATACAAATTTGACGGGGAAGCAGAGTCATTTCAGCACTATAAGGAATGTAACAAAATTTGCAAAAAGGAAATAAGAGCGGCTAAAGTAGAAACTGATAAACTAGTAGCAAAGGAAAGCAAAGCGAATCCCAAAAAATTATTTAAATACATTAATAGCAAGAGATTAAAGAAGGAGAGTATAGGCTCTTTAAAAGACAAGTTGGGAGTCTTAAGCAAAAATGATAATGACATAGCGGACACACTAAATGATTTTTTTTCAACAGTATTTACTAGAGAGGACCCAATTCAGGGACTAACATATAATCTCAATAATGAGAATATCCCACTGATAGGTACTTATTTAAGCGAGGAAGTAGTCTGTGACCGATTAAAACATTTAAAGATTAATAAGTCACCAGGTCCCGATGGTATTCACCCAAGGGTTCTAATGGAGCTTCATTCTGAACTTGCAAAACCGCTATTTTTGATCTTTAAGGATTCAGTAATATCAGGTATGGTTTCCAAAGACTGGCGTATAGCGGAAGTAGTGCCTATATTCAAAAAGGGAAGTAAAGCTGAACCAGGTAATTATAGACCAGTTAGTCTTACATCTATAGTGGGGAAAGTATTGGAAGGTATTCTAAGAGATAGTATTCAGAAGTTCCTTGAAGTCAATAAGGTCATTAAAAGGAATCAACATGGGTTTATGAAGGACAGATCCTGTCAAACCAACTTACTTGGCTTTTCTGAAACAGTAAGCGCAAACCTAGATCAGGGTAAAGAGGTGGATGTAATCTTTTTAGATTTTGCCAAAGCGTTCAATACTGTACCACACATGAGACTTATCTACAAGCTACAAGAATCAGGGCTAGGAAGCACAATATGCACTTGGGTCAAAAACTGGTTAGATAATAGGGAGCAGCGCGTTGTGGTTAATGGATCTTTTTCAACTTGGACTGAAGTGCTAAGTGGTGTACCGCAAGGCTCAGTATTAGGACCGCTATTGTTCAATATTTTCATTAACAACCTAACAGAAGGTCTAGAGAGCATGGTGTCAATTTTTGCAGATGATACCAAATTGTGTAAGGCTATAAATACAGAGGAGGATGCCGAGTCTCTTCAGAACGACTTAGTTAAATTAGAAGCATGGGCAGCTAAATGGAGAATGCGCTTCAACACAGACAAGTGTAAGGTAATGCACTGTGGTAACAAGAACATAAATTACACCTACCTACTAAATGGGGTAAAATTAGGGGATTCTGTACTGGAAAAGGACTTAGGTGTCCTCATAGATTGCAAACTAAGCAGTAGTACCCAAAGTAGGACTGCAGCAAAGAAGGCTAATAAGATATTAGCATGCATAAAACGGGGGAATTGATGCTAGGGACAAGAGTATTATACTCCCGTTATATAAATCACTTGTGAGGCCACACCTTGAATACTGTTTACAATTCTGGGCACCTTACTACAAAAAGGATATCCTGGAGCTAGAAAAGGTTCAAAGGCGGGCGACCAAACTAATTAAGGGTATGGAGACGCTGGAATATGAGGAAAGGCTTGCAAGACTAGGCATGTTTACACTGGAAAAGAGGAGATTAAGAGGGGACATGATCAACATTTACAAATATATAAGGGGACAATATACAGATCTTGCGCAGGACCTGTTTTTGGTTAGATCAACACAGAGAACTCGTGGACACTCGCTCAGGTTAGAGGAGAGGAAATTCCACACAATACGGCGTAAAGGCTTTTTTACGGTAAGGACGATACGTGTTTTGAATTCCCTGCCTGAGGGAGTTGTAATGGCCAACTCAGTCAACACCTTTAAGAATGGGTTAGATAAATTCCTAATGGATAAGGATATCCAGGGTTACGGGGCAAAGTCACGCACTATGGTTATTATAAAAAAGAGGGGTTAATCGGAACGGCAGTCAGCAACTTCAGTCAAAATTTTATACAAAATAATCGTGCATAGGAGACCACAGATAGGTTGAACCCGATGGACAATTGTCTTTTTTCAACCTTAGATACTATGTTACTATGTTACTATGTACGCCACCGTGTTTGCATTGTCTGATTGTACTTGAACAGGCTTGTTCTGTACCAGAGGCAGGGCAAGCGTTAACACATTGAACACTGCCCGCAATTCCAGAATGTTTATCGGGAAGAGTGATTCCTCCCTGGTCCACCGACCCTGGAGAGAATGTTGCTCCAATACCGCACCACAACCCCGCAGACTGGCATCCATTGTCAGGAGGACCCACTTGGAGATCCAGAAAGGATGGCCCTGCTCAACTGTTGGTCCTGTAGCCACCAGCTCAGTGACAGACGAACCTCTGGAGTCAAGGAGATCATTTGAGACCTGATCCGATAGGGCTGGCCATCCCACTTGGAAAGGATTAACCTCTGCAGAGGGCGGGAATGAACTGGAGCGTACTCTACCATGTCAAAAGCCGACACCATGAGGCCTAGTACTTGCATCGCCACTCTTGGGCGAGAGAAGAAGTATCTGATCCTGTCCTGAAGTTTCAGGACTTTCTCCGGAGAGAGAAACAATCTCTGGCTGTGTCTGTCCAGTAGTGTCCCTAGATGCACCATGCTCCGACCAGTGAGGACTTTTTCCAGTTGATGAGCCCCCGTGGACCTGTAGGAATTGGACCGTCAGTTTCAGATGACCGCAGAGAACCTCTTGGGAGTTCGCCAGGATCAACAAGTCTTCCAGATGCGGCAGGATCCTGATTCCCTGACGGCGGAGAAGGGCCGTCATTACGGCCATGACCTTGGTGAATATCCGAGGGGCCGTGGTCAATCCAAAAGGCAAGGCCCGAAACTGATAATGTAGGTTGCCAATAGCAAACCGCAGATATTGCTGATGTGACATGGGAATAGGTATGTGCAGGTAAGCATCCTGTATGTCCAGGGATACCATATAGTCTTCGGGTTCCATGGCCAGCACAATGGAGTGCAGAGTTTCCATACAGAATTTGGACACTCTCACAAATTTGTTCAATGATTTGAGGTTGAGTATAGGCTGGAAGGACCCATTTGGCTTCGGAACTAGAAACAGGGTCGAATAGTATCCTCTGCCTTTCTGGGACAGATGTACCGGCACTACCAGTCCTGTGACCAGGAGGGATTGTACAACCAAGTGTAGAGCTTGCGCTTTCAATGGATCTGAAGGCATAACCGTTGAACAGAACTGGCGAGGGGGACGTCCCTTGAAAGAGATTGCATACCCATGAGAGACAACTTCCCACACCCAGGCATCTGGAGTGGTCTTTAAACATGCCTTGGCGAACTGTAGAAGTCGGCCTCCCACCCTGGGGTTCCCTAGGGGGAGGCCCGCCCCGTCATGCAGCAGGCTTGCCTTGTTTGGATGCAGGCTGACGGGTAGCCCAGGATTTTTTAGGTATGGGCTTAGTGGTTTTGGAAGCACGAGTCTGTCTAGGGAGCGCCTGATTTTTTGCTTTCCCTGGAGGGCAAAAGGAACGAAAAGTGGTACTCTTAGCCTTCAGAGCGAGGGGGTCGTCTCTTGAAAGAGATTGCGTTCCCATGAGAGACAACTTCCCGCACCCAGGCATCCGAAGTGGTCTTTAACCATGCCTGGGCGAACTGTAGAAGTCGGCCTCCCACCCTGGGGTCCCCCAGGGGGAGGCCCGCCCCGTCAAGCAGCAGGCTTGTCTTGTTTGGACGCAGGCTGATGGGTAGCCCTGGATTGTTTCGATTTGGGCTTAGCGTTTTTGGAAGCACGAGCCTGTCTAGGATACACCTGACCTTATGCTTTCCCTGGAGGTTGAAAGTAATGAAAAGTGGTACTCTTAGCCTTCGGAGCAGAAGGATTAGTACTTGGTAGAAATGCAGTCTTAGCAGTCGCTAAGTCAGTCACAAATCTTGTTCAGATCCTCCCCAAATAGGATGTCTCCCTTAATAGGGAGCACCTCCCAGGTCTTCTTGGAATCCAGGTCCACCTTCCAGGACCTTAACCACAGAATTCGGCGAGCCAGGATAGACATAGTAGATGCTTTGGCCGCCATAACACCTGCCTCAGAGGCCAACTCCTAAATATAGTGGGAGGCTGTGGTAATATAAGACAGATATTGTCTGGCAGTGTCAGAAAAATTCTGAGGCAGCTCATCCTCAATTGCCTGAACCCATGCTTTAATTCCTTTCGCAGCCCAGAAGGCTGCCATAGTGGGTCTATGTACAGCACCAGTAAGAGAGTAAATAGACTTCAGGCAACCCTCCACACGCTTATCTGTCGGTTCCTTCAGTGAGGTGACAGTGGTGACAGGCAGAGTAGATGGCACCACAAGACGAGCGACATGAGAGTTCACCGGCGGTTGAGTTTCCCACTTGTTACTCAACTCGGCAGGGATAGGATAATGAGCTAGCATCTTTTTAAACAGCGAAAATTTCTTTCTTGGAGATGACCAGGATTTCTGACGTATGTCAATTAAATGGTCAGAATGTGGTAAGACTACTTTAGTAACCTTCTGACGTTTGAATTTATCAGGTTTCTTAGTAGTGGGCTCAATCTCATCATCTATTTGGAGAATCAGCTTAATAGCCTTTACTAGGTCAGGAACATCAACTTGGGTTGTAGATTCCTCATCAGAAGCAACTGTATAAGTGTCTGACAGGTCAGTAAATTCCCCATCCTCTCTTTCGACGGGGTAGATTCCGCACCAGGTAATGATAAACACACACTTACCAGATTGTCATTTTTTCTAAATTCTGGATCTTTTTATTACCTCTATTAGCATATACAGGTTGAGTATCCCTTATCCAAAATGCTTGGGACCAGAGGTATTTTGGATATCGGATTTTTCCGTATTTTGGAATAATTAGATACCATAATGAGCTATCATGGTGATGGGACCTAAATCTAAGCACAGAATGCATTTATGTTACATATACACCTTATACACACAGCGTAAAGGTAATTTTAGCCAACATTTTTTATAACTTTGCGCATTAAACAAAGTGTGTCTACATTCACACAATTCATTTATGTTTCATATACACCTTATATACACAGCCTGAAGGTAATTTAATACAATATTATTAATAACTTTGTGTATTAAACAAAGTTTGTGTACATTGAGCCATCAAAAAACAAAGATTTCACTATCTCACTCTCACTCAAAAAAGTCTGTATTTCGGAATATTACGTATTTCGGAATATTTGGATATGGGATACTCAACCTGTAATTTCTTTATATCTTTCTTGATTGCAGATTTCATCACCTTTACGTGCTTCTCTAATAGGCTCACTTTTGTCAATTGACTCACTATGTCATCATTCACTCCACTTTCACTTTTTTCACTTCTTCATTTTATACTGTCAACTGGCAGTATCATCTTTGGTATAGTTTCAATTTTTTCCATCACTTTTTCTTTTCTCTCTCTTTTTTTTATGTTCAAGGTCGTATACCTTAAATTTTAGTTTTATTTATATTTTATTTTTCAACCATGGGATCTCTATTCCAACATACTTTTCTACACTATTTAGTAAATAGTAAATATTACAAACAATCTTGTTTTGGTAGGGATATGTCTATTATATATGTCTTACAGGATGCTACTTCAATGCAGTGTATTTCTAACACTGCATCTATTTGTAACAAATGAAGGAATACATTAGACCTAATGTAACTATTCAACCCATTAAGATATTACAATATTTTTGCACATCAACTAATCTAATAATTCCATTGGATTTTATGCGGTCTAACTAGTATATGTAGTTTTTCTTATTATTATGTTAACATCCATATATTTGTATATATCAATATTAATTCATAATAATATTATCTAATTGGTTACTCATTAATGTGATTCACATAACCATATCATAGCATTAGCAATTATATTTATCCGCATAATGCTTCTGTTATTTGTTTGCGGCTGCTTAGCAACCGGACAAACATTGTGGTACTACTTTGCAATTGGCATGTTTAATTGGTGGGTGCATTGTAACTATACAAAGCTCCAGCACCGCCTATCCATTATCTGATTTCAATGGGTGGGTACTTTTCTGCCACGTGAATCTCTAGCATCACCTATTTACCATTTGATTTGTACACGTCACTGGACATAGCGTGTGAGAACTTGATAGTGATCAAGCCCCGGCGTGGGTGAAACCGGTCTTCCATTCACTTACTGCACCTGACTCTGGACTCACGGCGCTTGATCTCACACTGGAAGGTTCACTACTAGCAAAGACCTCCCCGGTGAGATTACTGCCTTGGCCAGTGATTCAACTGACCAGGTATCGGCGGGATTATATACACGGTATCTTTACATCCCTATCATTAGGGGGACTGTTAATACTATATTTCTGAGATCCTTGCTATTTAGGATATATGGTACAGGAATGCACTCATATTATCTATATTTAGGATCCATTTAGTTTTCATCACTTTTTCACAAGGTTAAGCCTTATCTTTTTAAAACTTGGTTGGCATTGTTCTACTTGTTTCTTGCTACTTGTTCTCAATTTTGAATTAGATCACTGCACTCACACACCCAGTAAGATTTTGATAATTATTCCCAAGACATTTATGTGTACATTAGTACATACAGGTGTTTACTACCTATATTGTCTGAACTTATCTAGCAACCTATGCACAGTCTGTCATCTCATAAGATATTTCTTTGTTATATATACTCCTTATCTGGAATTATATATATTGTCACATATAATCTCTTCTTTCTCCTATTCTTGGACTCTCACCAGTGATTCGGAGGCTTTTGTTACCTCTGCCTAACATTGACAGCAGATCCATATTTTGTTTCTTCCTACCTTTTCCCATTAAATTCTTTTTCTGAATGATCTTTCATCAGTGATCCAAGGAGCATTTGCATTTTCAACTTTCTACTATCATACCACACTGTATACACCCAATGCCGTCTGATCTTGGTAGCTAAACAGTGTTGGGCTTGGTCAGTACCCTATAGGAGACCACCTGGGAATACCAAGTGTAGTAGAATTACTTGTCCACCCTGAAAACTCCATGCCTAACACTGACAGCAGAATCATTCATTATGCTTCACTTGTACTGATTTTCATTGTTAGCCATTTGGTCTCAGTTATTACATCTGGCATTAGTTCACTGTGTTCATCTAACTTTATGTTTCTCATGTTAGTCCATGTTACTGACAAGTTTGGTCTAATTTTTTCACTAATCTATAGGTGCAGTGGCTTTGGTCTCTATATATTTTTATAGCTTTTTGCCCTTTATATACAGTATAAATAGGGTGTTATCTATATACCAAAGCCTTTTAGATTTACATGTTTGTTTGTCCCATATTTTGGATACCCTGGATTTGTTAATGATATCTATTAAAAGTATGTTTTATAATTTCTACCATATTCCTAGCATTGTAATGTTTCTCGAGTGCACTCACAAAGAGTCTTGCTTCTTCTCTACTTGTGTTCAATATTCCCCATCCTCATTGGAAGAATTATCTGAATTATTAGTGGATTGTGAGGAAGAAATGGCCCGCTTAGATGACCCCTTGGCCCATGAGGGGCGTGGGGTAGACTTTTGTCTAACCAAAGATTTATTTAATTGTTGTAACTGGGTAGACAGAGTGTCCGCCCAGGGCAGATTAACTACAGGGACAATATGTGGCTGTAATGGCACAGGAGGTCCCACAGGGGGTGCAAGACATGTCACAAGTGTACTCAGCATACTTGAGAACGCTGCCCAAGGTGGGTCCTGATTAGCCACAGGTGCTGCGGGTTGACTAGGAGGTGTATGGCACCGAGTGGCTGAACAATCAGTTAAAACTTCCCCTTCAGGTAAATCCTTGGTGCCAGCACTGCATGATGCAGAAGCGTCCGAGGATTTTCCGCCCTGTGTGGCAGACATTATAGGGAATGTAGCCATAAAGCGTAACAGTACAATATAGCCACACAAACACAAAACCAGAAAATAACCCCCTGTGTTATGTGACAGAAAATACAGGACACAAACAGAGGATTTAAGCGGTATGAGGTGACTGAAATACACAGTAAGAAATACCAAACCGTATATACTGTGTAGCAGTATATATATATATATATATAAAGACCCTGATGCACCTTTCCCCGAGGGTACAAAATATAGTGATAGCAAGTAGTGTGATACACAAGAATGAAACCACACAGCAGCTACAGGCACACTCAGTCACAGGTACAATGCAGAAGTTATTAGATATAAACAATAAAACTGCACTGGACTAGTAAAACTACATATAGATATGTATGTATACAGATATAACAATGCACAGTTAGATACTGGATGTATATCACAGAATACTTGTACTAAACATTCAGATAGTAGCACACTTGTTCTTAACTAGCACTGTCTAAAATTACATGTAGAATACTTAATGCCTGTAAAAGCACAGTGCTGATGAGGCAGGTGGCTTTACAGAGTAGACAGAGCCCTGCAGTCCCGGAGATCAGCCCAGCTAGTAGTGAAGATGGCGCCAAAATCTTTGTCAGGGAGTGAGGGAGAGAGAAATGCAGCTCCAGGGCAGGAACACCAGCAGTAGATGGCACCCAGAGCTAGGGGAGGGGCTACAGGTCAGCGCCTTATCCCCTGTGCTGGGCTTCATCACTGGGTACTATAGAGCCTATATCAAATGGATTTCAGTAATTCCGACCTGTGCTCCCTGCCCTGGTGTAGATAGTGGGGTCCCTGTGCAGTACAGTGCCATGCCAGCGGCGCGTTCTATCTCCTGGGACTGCGACCGGACTGCGATTAACCGGCGGGTCCCACCTGCAGAACCCTCTTACCTCCTCCCTGATGTGCAGCCACGTGATCCTGGAGGACATGAGCGGTGGTGTGCCTGATGACTGGTGCGCCTCCACTGCAAGTACCTGGGAACCCGGCCGTGCGGGAGTATGCAGCGCTGCTGGGGAGGTGATAGAGCTGCAGCACAGAATGTCAAAATGACATAAACAGTGCTGCGGCCCTTGAAGTCTTCTTAAAAAGCTCTTTTCAGGGCTGCCAAGCGCAGCCCCCCTGTTAGTGTCCTGCTCTGCAGGCACCAACTTACAAACTGAGATACAGTGCATGGAGGCGGGACTATAGAGGAGGCGGTGCAGTGCATACTGGGAACAGTCAAAGCTTTAGCCTGTTGGTGCCTCGGATCAAGATCCAACTCGATGTATTCCCTGTGGAATCCCAGTGTACCCCGCTGCAGAAAATGAATTAGGCTGTAACATAAAATGTGGAAAAAGTGAAGTGCTGTGAATACTTTACAGATTCACAGTATTTAGGAGATGGGACAGTATTTACCAGATTATTATATAGATCCAAATGGAACACCAAATGTGTGCACCAATGTCCACACCTAATGCGTGAACAAGTGTGCACACTCCCCAGCGCTGATATAGATCAAGAAATGGAAGTTAAATGATGGTGCAGGCTGCTGCCCCAATTATAAGGATAATTGTATTCCTTATATTAAACAGACACCAATTAATCTGCATAGGAGAAACCCCTTTGCAAATAAAGAGGGGCGCTGACTGCACCAATCAATGGAGACCACACAATTATATCAATCATAAAATTACATAGAATTTATTTAAAAAAAACTTAATTTTCTCATACATGTGCTGCAGCACACACAAATGTATACAATCAAACAACCATGATTAATTATGCATCAAACCATATAATACTCAGGTTAAAACACCATGGCTACTATAACAGCAGCAATCAATCAATTGACATTCAATTAGTAGATGTTTCAATTAATGTCCACTGAGTCGTGAAATGTGAGGTATGGGCTGATCTTCAAACACTATGTGTTCAAGTGTTCCCAAAAGAAGCATAGAATTGTGTGTACACACTGATTAATATATTGAATTATAGCTATAATTGTTATATCACCTCCAACTGGTTTCAAACTGTATGTTGATCCATGATTCTACTCCCTCTGCTGGTACTCATTCCGTTCAATTGCAGACTGGCTGGAGTAAATCTTTTTGCAGACAGCTACAGTGCTCCGGCTCCCTCTGCTGGTGGTTAGCCGTAATAGCGGGTGCACTGATAATTTTGCCGTGGATCTTAGGCTGGATTCCAAATGATGAATGGAGGTGATACAACCTGACACAGTCCACTCGAAAACGCGTTTCTCCGCCTTCTAGCTCCTCAGCGGCTTCCTCAGTTCGAATGACTGTCTTCAGTGGGTCCCGTTTATATAAGCCTGGTGATTTGTAATTCCCGCGCCGATTTGCGCATGCGCACTTGATCGTGCGTTCCAAGCCTCACTTTCAGTCCCATCCTTTTATAGACTGTAGCAGCCATTTTAATAGCCCATTCCAGACCTCATTATCAACTCAGGAAATCATAGGGAAATATCATTAGAAACCAAGCCTCCTTTTGAATCCCGGTGGCCATCTTTGATTTCAATATATCACTTTAATGCATATATTCCCTATTTCGTTTTCACATGGCTGCTATAAATATAAATTATATCACAGTAATAATATGCATATTGATTTACCCCATGTATTTATTCATCCAACACTTATATTGTACACATGTGTACACATTATCCATAATACACATTGGTTATATATATCCATGTGTACAACACATAAATCCATGGGGAAAATCCAATCACCCCAAAGATTAAAATCAAGAAATAAAATAGCTAATAGTTACCCGCTTTAAATACTAATGTTGCATATGTATTTAAAAACATACGAACCCACCTAATAATATTACATGTCCGTGTGTTCATATAGCTCCATTGTATATGGGGGATATCTGATCTCTATTCATTTGTATTCATAGTCACCCCTATATGACCTCAGACATGCACAAGTATAAAAGTAGTCTCCACCTCCATTTCTCAATACCACAAAGAAGTATCTACCCATCCAATTTAATTACATATTTATTATTATATTTTATTGAGTTCCACCGAATCATTGAGTCCCTGCGGGATCAAGGTTTTAAGATTAAAAATCCAGAAGGCCTCTTTCTTACATAACCGTCTAAATCTGTCTCCTCCTCTATTTGTCACCGCCACCTGTTCTATTGCCATAATCCTAATATTTTCACTCTTACCTTCCCCACATCCTATAATATGACGATATAAATGAGTATTTCCTATTTTTTTATCTATTTGACGTTTATGCTCCATAAATCTTATGTGGAGCGCCCGAGTGGTGCGTCCCACATATTGTAGTCCACATATGCATTGTAAAAATCTCCATTGATTGGTGCAGTCAGCGCCCCTCTTTATTTGCAAAGGGGTTTCTCCTATGCAGATTAATTGGTGTCTATTATATAGATCAGGCCCGGCTAACCTACGGCTCTCCAGCTGTTGTGAAACTACACATTCCAGCATGCCCTGCCAGAGTTTTCGCATTCCCTAATAGCAAAAGTGGCAAGGCATGTTGGGACTTGTAGTTTCAAAACAGCTGAAGAGCCATACGTTGGCCAGGCCTGATATAGATTATTTTTGTTATTATTTTTTATTTATATAATTAATCTCCAAGTTCCACATTAGCTTGCAATCTACCTTGCTTAACACACAAACAAATCAGTATGCTTTTTTATGGACTACTGGAGGAAACCGTGACACCCAGAGCAAACACAAGTAATAATAGAGAGTACTTGCACACAGATTGCTTTTGCTAAACAGCAGAACAGGGAATTCTCAGTGTCAGGTTAGAAGACTGCAAGGTATCTATGTATAAATCAGTATTTTACAGTGCCAGAATGTCAGGCATATAATTCATAGTCCATAACTCCATGCTACTCATGTTCCTCTTATATATTATAGGTTTTACAGTTTAGAGCCTCTATGTTAGAGGTTATAAAACTTACAAACAAAAATCATAACGTCACTCAAGTGAATGCGTCATTCAGGTATAATATAATCGCTCTGATATGAAGAATGTAAAAACAAAAATGATTTTGCCACTAAACCTAAAATGCAAGGTGCTTTACATAAAACAAAGGTAATAAATACATACTTGCCTACTCTCCCGGAATGGCCAGGAGGCTCCTAAAAATCGGGTGACCCTCCCGGCCCCCCCGTAAAAGCAGGCAAGTCTTCCGATTTCCGTGCTCCTCCAGCCCGGACTGCCCACTTAGTGAATAAAGTGGGTAGTCTGGGCAGTCGATAATGCGATTCTTGTTGAATCGTGTCATCATAGCCCCGCCCCCCACAGTATAATGACGATGAAGCATTATACAGCAGGGGCATGGCTTAAATGATGCGATGCATCAGCCATGCCCCCGTTCCGCCTTTGCTCCGCCCCCTCTGCTGGTCAGTACCCTTCCCTGCCTCCTGCTGATCCGACCTGGCTGCTCCCGGAGAGAGCAGCCAAAAAGTCGGTAAGTATGACTAAATATCATAAATATCACGCACCCTGAGATATCTGATGCTATTTATACATTTGCTGTGGAGAGGAGCATACAGTATTGATCTATATTATGCTCAAACAGAAAGAGACACATAAAGCTGATTGTTGACACTTGGTAAAGATGATCAGTTGTGATCTTCACCAGTTCTTATATATACCAACTTGCATTTAAAGGTTTAGATGTTGTAATGATACCTAAGCATACTTCCCAACATTTTTGCAGCAGAAAGAGCGACCTTCGGCGCATAGCCTCAAGAAAGGGAGCAGGGCTTTGCGGAAGTGCAGCGATCGCGGGCCACGCCCCCAGTTTTCGTCAGGGGGCATGCCCAGCGCTCTATGAGCTGCTGGCATGCCCCCTCTCCCTCTGTCTCTAGTGAATAGACACTCTGTTCACCGCTGCTCTGCTAAGCAGGGCAGCAAGTGACAGAGCCTCCCAACTGCCCGCCCCCCCCACCAACACTGCAGGACACTGCGGCCCGCGGGTGGGACAGCGGGACAGTCCCCAAAAAACGGGACTGTCCCATGAAAATCGGGACAGTTGGGAGGTATGCCTAAAATACCCAGATTTATAACTGGGGACTATGGAACAGGGACCCAAGGTTGTCTGAGGTGGGTAAGAAGAACACTGGCAGATAGTCAAAGTAAACAAATAGACAATTTTCTTAATAAAAGACTTATCAGCAAACTAAAAACTAGAAATGTGCGGCTGTCACTTTTCGTGTTTTATGTTTTGGTTTTGGTTCTAATTCCACTTTCGTGTTTTGGTTTTGGATCTGGATGATTTTTAAAAAAAAAACATAAAAACGGCTAAAATCACAGAATTTGGGGTAATTTTGATCCTACGGTATTATTAACCTCAATAACATTCATTTCCACTAATTTTCAGTCTATTCTGAACACCTCACACCTCACAATATTGTTTTTAGGCCAAAAGGTTGCACCGAGGTTGCTGGATGACTAAGAAAAGCGACACAAGTGTGCGGCACAAACACCTGGCCCATTTAGGAGTGGCACTGCAGTGTCAGACAGGATGGCACTTTTCAAAAACTAGGCCCCAAACAGCACGTCATGCAAAGATGTAGAAGAGGTCAATGAGGTAGCTGTACGACTAAGCCAAGCGACATAAACAATTGGCCCATCTAGGAGTGGCACTGCAGTGGCAGACAGGAGGGCAGATATAAAAAAAAGGCCCCAAACAGCACCTCATGCAAAGATGTAGAAGAGGTACAATGAGGTAGCTGTATGACTAAGCCAAGCGACACAAACAATTCCCACTGGAATTATATGGCAGTATCACTGGAATAATATGGCAGGACAACTGGACATATACGGAAGTGTCAGACAGGATGGCACTTTAAAAAAATAGTCCCCAAACAGCACATGATGCAAAGAAGAAAAATAGGTGCAAGATGGAATTGTCCTTGGGCCCTCCCACCCACCCTTATGTTGTATAAACAGGACATGAACACTCTAACAAACCAATCATTTCAGCGACAGGGTCTGCCACATGACTGTGGCTGAAATTAGTGGTTTGTTTGGACCCCCACCAAAATAGTAGGAATCAATCTCTCCTTGTACAAACTGGCTCTACAGAGGCAAGACGTCGACCTCATCTTCATCCCCCTCCTCACAGAGTATTAATTCTTCCCCACTGGAATCCACCATCACAGGTCCCTGTGTATTTTCTGGAGACAATTGCTGGTCAAGGTATTCCTGGAGGAATTTATAATTAATTTTGATGAACATCATCTTATCCACATTTTGTGGAAGAAACCTCCTACGCCGATCGCTGACAAGGTTACTGGCTACACTAAACACTCTTTCGGAGTACACACTGGAGGGGGGGGAGCAACTTAGGTAAAGTAAAGCCAGTTTGTGCAAGGGCATCCAAATTGCCTCTTTTTCCTGCCAGTATACATACGGACTGTCTGACATGCCTATTTGGATGCTGTCACTCATATAATCTCCACCATTCTTTCACTGGTGACAGAATCATATGCAGTGATGGAAGACATGTCAGTAATCGTTGGCATGTCCTTCAGTCCGGACCAGATGTCAGCTTTCGCTCCTGACTACCCTGCATCACCGCCAGCAGGTGGGCTAGGAAATCTTATCCTTTTCCTTGGCGGGAGAAATTAAAGGAGAGGCTGTTGATGGGTCACATTCCGCTTGAGTTGACAATTTACTCACCAGCAGGTCTTTGCACCTCTGCAGACTTGTGTCTACCGGAAAGAAAGATACAACGTAGGCTTTAAACCTAGGATCGAGCACGGTGGCCAAAATGTAGTACTCTGATTTCAACAGATTGACCACCCTTGAATCCTGGCAAAGCGAATGAATGGCTCCATCCACAAGTCTCACATACTTAGCGGAATCGCTCCGTATTAGATCTTCCTTTAATTTCTTCAGCTGCTTCTGCAAAAGCCAGATGAGGGGAATGACCTGACTCAAGCTGGCAGTGTCTGAACTGACTTCACGTGTGTCAAGTTCAAAGGGTTGGAGAACCTAGCACAAGAAATCATTCTCCACTGCGCTTGAGTCAGGTGCATTCCCCCTCCTTTGCCTATATCGTAGATGGATGTATAGGCTTTAATGGCCTTTTGCTGGTCCTCCATCCTCTGAAGCATATAGAGTGTTGAATTCCACTTTGTTACCACCTCTTGCTTCAGTTGATGACAGGGCAGGTTCAAGAGTGTTTGCTGGTGCTCCAGTCTTCGACATGCAGTGGCAGAATGTCGAAAGTGGCCTACAATTTTTTGGGCCACCGACAGCATCTCCTGTACACCCTTGTCATTTTTAAAAAATTCTGCACCACCATATTAATTGTATGTGCAAAACATGGGACGTGCTGGAATCTGCCCAGTTGTAATGCACAAACAATATTGGTGGCGTTGTCTGATATCACAAATCCCCAGGAGAGTCTAAGTGGGGTAAGCCAATGCGCGATGATGTCCCTCAGTTTCCGTAAGAGGTTGTAAGTGGTGTGCTTCTTACGGAAAGCGGTGATACACAGTGTAGCCTGCCTAGAAACAAGTTTGAATTTGCGAGATGCTGCTACTTGTGCCTCTGCTGCTGTTGTTGCTTTGGAAGGCAATACATCTACCCAGTGGGCTGTCACAGTCATATAGTCCTTAGTCTGCCCTGTTCCACTTGTCCACATTTCCTTGGATAAGTGGACACTGGATACAACCGCATTTTTTAGGACACTGGCGACACTTTTTCTGACGTCTATGTACATTCTCAGTATCGCCTGCCTAGTGAAGTGGAATCTAGATGGGATTTGGTACTGGGGACACAATACCTCCATTGATTGTCTAAATCCCACTGCACTAATGGCGGAAACAGGATGCACGTCTAGCACCAACATAAGTGTCAAGGCCTCAGTTATCTGCTTTGCAACAGGATGACTGCTGTCATATTTAATCTTCCTCACAAACGATTGTTGGAAACTCAATTGCATAGTTGAAGTAGTACAAGTGGTCTTCCGACTTCCCCTCTGGGATGATGATCAACTCCCAGCAGCAACAACAGCAGCAGCTGCAGCAACAGCAACTCAAGGATACTCCCGAGGAATCCCGGTTAGGAGAGGACTTGTCAGTCTTGTTAGGGACATGGCCTGCAGGACTACAGACGTTCATGGCTGAGGAGGAAGTTGACGTTGAGGGAGTTGGTGGTGTGGCTTGCAGGAGCTTGGGTACAACAGGAAGAAGGTATTTAGGTGTCAGTTGACTGCTTACGCTCTTACCCAAAGTTTCACAACTTGACACTGACTTCTGATGAATGCGCAGCAGGTTACGTACAAGGAGGATGTTCCTAGGTGGTTAACGTCCTTACCCCTACTTATTACTTATTGACACAGGCAACACATGGCTTGATACCTGTTGTCCGGATTTGTGGAGAAATAATTCCACACCGAAGAGGTGGCTTTTTTGGTATTTTGCCCAGGCATCACAATGGGCTTCTTCATCCCATCGGGGCCTGACCACATCACCATCAGAATCCTCATCGCCAACTTCCCCCTCAGCGCCAGCAACACCCATATCCTGGTGTACTTCAACAGTGACATCTTCAATTTCAATATCAGAGACTGGACTGTGGGTGCTCCTTCCAGCACTTGCAGGGGGCGTGCAAATGAAGGAAGGAGCTACCTCTTCCCATCCAGTGTTGGGAAGGTCAGGCATCACAACCGCCGACACGCTTTGACTCTTCTTGGGGATTTTTTATACTATCTTAGAACGCACAGTTCTTTTTTGTGCTTTTTCCAGCTTAACTCTTATCAGTTTTCTAGCGGGAGGATGAGGGCTTCCATCGTCATGTGAAGCTGAACCAATAGTCATGAACATAGGCCAGGGCCTCAGCCGTTCCTTGCTACTCAGTGTCGTAAATGGCATATTGGCAAGTTTACGTTTCTCCTCAGATGATTTAAATTTCTTTTTTGGGTCTTTTTACTGAATTTTGGCTTTTTGGATTTTACATGCCCTCCACTATCACATTGGGCATCGGCCTTGGAAGACGACGTTGATTGCATTTCATCGTCTATGTCATGGCTAGTGGCAGCAGCTTCAGCACTAGGAGGAAGTGGTTCTTGATTTTTTTCCCTATTTTATCCCCCAAATTTTTGTTCTCCATTATTTTTCTGAATTATATAATACAATATGCGGCACAGGAGAGCGTACCCCTACATCTCACAGGGCAAACCTGGTAAAAATGTATTTGGATTAAATATTAATAACCTCATTATTTGGAGTAAATAATATATAGCACAGGACAGCACCACTGGTTTGGATTTATACAGAATTATATGGAGTTATATGGAAGGATGACTGGAATTATACGGCAGGATTACAGGAATTATATGGCAATATCACTGGAATTATGCGGCAATATCACAGGAATTATACGGCAATATCACAGGAATTATACGCCAATATTCCGAGAATTATATGGCAATATCACAGGAATTATACGCCAGTATCACAGGAATTATATGGCAATATCACTGGATTTATACAGCAATATCACAGGAATTTGATAATGTTGATTTATATACAGGAATCAAAAGCTATACCTTCTATACACTCTAAACACACTTTAAACCTTTAGCCGCTGCGGCCGCTATACTTGGTACACACGCTACGTACTTTTTACGCTATTAGCGTACAGAGTCCCGTACGATGTACGGACTCTGTGTACAAACACCGCGCTGATGGTACAATGCACCCGCAGCGCGTACACACTCAATGAATACACTTTAAACCTTATACAGCAATGCAATGCGTTTACTAATACACTTTTAAACCTTAGCGGGGAAAGGAAGACACAACACTGATTTGTAGTTAAATCATTGGGTTCCGACACCACAGCGTAATATTGCTGAAAGGGGGTTACAATATATACAATTCAATATAAGACAATATAACAGAATAATGGCTACAGTCAATGGTACATACGTGAGTATATTCGCGTGCGCTTCCCGGTCCGGTCCTCCGTAATCTAATAGATAACGTTGTGAGTCTTGTGTTTGACCAGGCCTGCTGCAGGCTTTATGTATACAATTCTTCCAAAAGCAATACAATGGGTACTGTAATCCCTTTGTCCATTGGACACAGGAATGCACTTTTACAGTACAGGAGAGGTCATAGGTCGATTTGAATTGGTGGGCGATGTCTGTTCTAACTGCTCTTGTGGGTGGTTTCCTCTGGATTCCCGCCGCATACATAATGTACAGTAAATACAGTTTATATCTATATTCTGCTTCTGCACATAACTATCCGCAGGAACATGCAATCTTCCTCAAACCAACACCGGAATGTTACCCTTAAAATACCCTACAGCTGGATACCAAACACCACCTTATGACCTTGTTCTGTCCCCTCCTATTCTGTAAAGGTGAATCCCTTTGTTCTGAAACCATTTAAACTGTTGTTACTTTCTGGTGTGGTGCAGGGGGACTATGTGTACATTGTGCACTATTTGGATTAAATATGTAATGTGTTTTGATAGCTCTCCATGCGTTCACAAACTTTACCGTAAATACCCATACCACGCGCTGATGTGCACGACCGCGGGAGCGACCATACGCAAATTGCGAATATGTGCACGCACAGCAGAACAAGTACACGCACGGAGGCAATCTGTGAGTAGTTCGTACGTGATGTGTGTACTGCAATATTTTTCGACTTTGACAGTCCACCCTTTGGCAGTCACCAATAACTGCCACTATCCAATCACTAAACAGAAAAATATCTACACAATATCTACAGAAGTTTTGGATGGTCGGGGGAGAGTGGTAGGTAGGAAATGTATGACCTAGTGGGATAGTAAAAAGCATGTATGTATGAATCCATGTCTGAGGGGCATGTATCATCGTGCCGTATATGTTCTAAATAAGCTTCGAGGCATTGCGAAGTATACATTAAATCCTTCTCATCCCGTATTAAGGGTCTGTAAATGGGCCAACAAACACTACCGAGCTCTTTTTGCTTCTTGTTCCAACAAATGGGGTGCACATTTAGTTGATGATACATGGAGGGGGAACATATGTGAGAGCTAGTATATGTGGATATCACCTGTCGACTATGTGTGTCGTTAACTGAAGGTTGTAGAGATGAAGATAAGACATATATAAAATACATTCACATAAACATTTACATAAACATTCTTGGGTAGGGCTGATGTCTTTTCCGGATGGGTGTATCTGGGCAGAGGGGGAGACAAAAGAGAAACGGGTGAAAGAAACAGGCCATGGAATTAATTTGCAATCCTTATCATAACACTGTCTCTACGGATGGGTCGTAAATTAAATCTGCTGCTATAACAATGCCCTCGCTCCCTAGACTCATCAACTTTGTGCCGTGCTTGCGCCGCGTCAGAATTCGAACACACCTAAATATCAAGCCAATAATTATGACGACTCCCAGGATACAAAGGAGAAACTTCCCTACACTCATAATAACATTTTGAGCCCACTCTCCTAATCCTGAGATCCAATTTCGTGGGTTCAACCATGAGACCCAGCCAGTCAGTTCATTACCCACAGCCGTCAGGGTAAGGTTGTGTCTCCTCTGGAACTCCCACTTCAACTGCAAGATATCGTCCATCTTTTGATCGATAATCTCGGTTGGGTCATCAGTGCTGTTTGTAATATACGTACAGCACTTCACACTATATTGAGTTGCCAAAGTGACACAGTACCCACCTGTCATGGCTGTGATATAATTAAGGACAATCCTGTGCTGGATCAGTTCCATCTTGTAAGCTTGTAACTCCCTTCCCGTATACCTGAAGGTGTCGTCATACATCTCAGTGATATTATCTATCAAGTTCGCTAGCGCATGGATATACCTATAATTTATAATTCCTCTGGCTTTACGGGTGATGTCTAATGCGAGAAGGAATTGAATCCCGGTGGATTCGTGGATCAAATCAGAGGCTGCGTGCTCTGTCCTATCTATGAGGTGTCTCTTGATGATGTGTTCATAGTGAGTATGAGTATAAGCAGCCTGAGCACTGCGGTGAACATCTCTCATCTTATCATGGGTTATGGTCATGACCTCTGGCAGTACTCTCCCAATATAACACAATCCCTCTGAGCTCGGGGCAAGCCACTTGTACGCCTTCCTCCCACATATTAAATAGGCATCATCTGGGAGAACATAGGGGACAGAATATGACATCACCACATTACAAACTTTCCAAGTGAAAAACCCAATCCCTAGTTTTCCCATCTGCTCAGTACAAGTATCAGGATGGATGATATGAGCACAATACCCTGGTGATAGTTTTCCAACCCACATGGTCTTTCTTCCATGAGTATACCTATACCGAAAATACCTCCCACTGTTGGCTATTTGGCGTACAAGTTCAGAGTCTATGGGTATCCTATCAGCTCTTTATGAAAAGGTCATTGTCTGGTTATTCCACGTCACTTCCCAATTTCCCGGTTTTCGGTAATTGGAAATATTGAAACATAATAAGGATCAATCTACATGATACTGGTGGAGCTTCAAACTAGGGGGCCTAGAAATATTGAATTTATTGTCCACCGGTCTCCCACCCCGCAATTCGAGTACCTCATCTATTGCTAAAGGGTACGGTACTAATCCTGACTTGCTCTGACCTTGAGGTACTTGTGAGCACACCCAGCATTCTGTCTGGTTTAAGACCTTACCCACTAGTGAGTGGTAATCACTCAATGGATGACGGTCCATGTCGATGTTAAGGCCAGACTGACATCTCTGGATGCACCCATCCTCGACTATGTTCTCACAATTCCTACAAATGCAATTTTCCTCAGACAATAACCCTTCACAGTGCCTCTGAGCTCCCTGACTACCAGAGCGCTTTCTGATACCCGCCTTTGCTCGAGTGATGTGTTGCTCCTGAGATTCTACAAATCCATCCTCGCCATCAGAACCCATTCCAGATCCTTGCTCGACCTCTCTGGGACCCTCACCGTAACAGACTGTCCTGGTCAACAACAGGATTAACAGGAAAACCCGAAACGCAGTCTCTTGGGGTAGATCCATCTTGTTAAGGGAAGAGAAGGGAGACAAAAAGGGGGGGAGAAAGAGAAGAAGGGTAGTGGGAGGTGGAAAAAGAAAAACTGGTGCGACAACCATCTCTGGTCTTGTTGTTCTCCGCGCTCAGGTGCTGTCTCAACAGTCCTGCCTCGCAGCTTTCCCAGAACAAACACTCTAGTGATACGAGGTTCTCTCCACTCTGCTCTTTGTCACGAGTTTTCTCCGGGTCAGCGACATTCTTGCAGTGGGACGAGTGGACCCAAGTCTCTCTTTCGGCAACCTTTAATGCTGTCGTGCTGGTTAACAAGACTTGGTACGGTCCTTCCCACCTGTCAATGAGGCAACCTGAGCGTAGAAAATTTCGGATCATTACATAATCCCCAGGTTCAATGTCATGACAATTACTGTTCGGTAGGTCAGGAATCACCAGCTTTAGATTTCTATTTTGATTTCTCAGCTGCTGGCTTATCCCAACCAAATATTTCACAGTCACTTCATTATTGCATTTCAAATCATCCTGGGGGTCTATCATTACATGAGGTTGTCGGCCAATAAGAATCTCAAAGGGTGATAGGTTAAGGGGGGACCTGGGAGTGGTTCTGATGCTGTACAATACTAGTGGCAAAGCTTGTGACCACAACAATCCAGTCTCAGCCATCACTTTGCTCAGCTTGTTCTTAATAGTGCTGTTCATTCTCTCCACCTTCGAACTCGCCTGTGGTCGGTACGGAGTATGCAGCTTGCTATTAATTCCCATCAGTGTGCATATAACCTGAAAGACTTCACCTGTAAAATGGGTACCGCTATCGCTTTCAATTATTCTAGGGATACCATAGCTACACACAAATTCCTGCACAATTTTCTTTGCAGTGAACGTAGCAGTATTTGTGGCAGCAGGGAACGCTTCTACCCAATTGGAAAATACATCAATACAGACTAACACATATTTTAAATTCCTACAGGGTGGTAACTGTATGAAATCGATTTGTATTACCTGAAAAGGTCCATCTGTCGAAGGGATATGGGATGGCTCTGTTGGTATTGACTTTCCAATATTCTTCCTCAAGCAAGTAAAACATGTCATTGCTCTCTTACCTGCATGAGAAGAGAATCCTGGCGCACACCAGTAGGCTCTCACTAGCTTGCACATACCCTCTTTGCCTAGGTGAGTCAGACCGTGTGCTGCCTCAGCTAGACCTGGAAGTTATGCTCTGGGGGCCACTGGCTTACCGTGTCCACCTGTCCAGAGTCCTGAGGACTCCTGGCCATACCCCTTTGACCTCCAGACCGCCTTTTCCTGTGAAGAACACAAATTTTGCATTTCAATTAATTTTTGTGTGTTGATTGTGTTGAATGTCATCAGTGATGTGATGTTCGTTTGTATGGGGGTGCTGGCTGCTGATTTAGCAGCTTCGTCTGCCCGGCTGTTACCAAGTGAAATTGGGTCTTGGTTGTAAGTGTGTGCTTTGCACTTGATAACAGCCACTCTGTCTGGTTCTTGTATCACTGTTAGAAGCCTTTTTATGTGGGACGCATGCGCTACAGGTGTTCCAGCTGCCGTCATGAAATTTCTGAGGAGCCATAGGGCCCCGAAATCATGCACCACTCCAAAGGCATACCTAGAATCTGTGTATAAATTAGCTGACTTACCCTTGACCAATTCACACGCTCTGGTTAGGGTGACCAGCTCAGCAACTTGTGCTGAGTGCGGTGGGCCCAGGGGTTCAGCTTCTATGATACCTCTGTCGTCTACAACTGCGTATCCAGTACACAAGTCTCCCGATTCTGTCTGTCTGTGGCAACTACAGTCGGTGTAAAAGGTAAAGTCTACGCCTTCCAGTGGGTTGTCACTGATGTCAGGTCTCGCAGTGAAAGTCTGATTCAGGTATTCCATACAATCATGCATATCAGTCTCTGTACTAAATCCTCCTTCACCATCATTCTCATCCTCCACCCTTTGTGCCTGTCCAGGCACACTTGGCAAGTAAGTTGCAGGATTTAGTGCGCTGCATCTCTTAATGGTGATGTTTACAGGGGCCATCAGTGATAATTCCCATTTTGTAAACCGTGCCGATGAGACATGTCTGGTTTGGGCAGAGTTTAGTAAGGCTGATACTGCATGAGGTGTATGGATGGTCAGGTTGTGTCCCAACACTACGTCTTCGCTTTTACTTACTATCAAAGCTATCGCTGCAACACTTCGCAAGCATATGGGGAGAGACCGCACTACGGTGTCCAACTGTGCACTGTAGTAAGCTAATGGCCTGCTGGCATCACCATATCTCTGGGTTAAGACACCTGCCATGCACCCTGCACTTTCTGTACCGTATAATTCAAAGGGCTTCCCATAATCTGGCATACCTAATGCAGGTGCCTGTGATAGGCACTGTTTGAGTCTCTCAAATGCCAGTTCGGACTCATCTGTGTGCAAGATCCGATCTGGTTTGTTTGAAGAGACCATTTTTTGCAAAGGTAAAGCCAGCATGGAGAACCCTGGGATCCAGTTTCGGCAGTACCCACACATTCCAAGGAAAGTGCGGATCTGTTGCTGGGTTTGTGGCAGAGTCATGTCGCGAATCGCCTGTATTCTATCAGTGGTGAGGTGTCTAAATCCTTGAGTCAAGCAATGTCCCAAATATCTTACCCTGGTCTGGCACAACTGCAACTTATTCTTTGAAACCTTGTGTCCTGTATGGGAAAGATGAAACAGAAGCTGTTTCGTGTCTTTCAAGGATGATTCGAGTGAATCAGAACACAACAATAAGTCATCGACATACTGTATTAGCACTGATCCACTCTCAGGTTGAAAGGATTGTAAACAGTCATGCAAAGCCTGGGAGAAAATACTTGGGCTGTCAATGAAACCTTGGGGAAGTAGAGTCCAGGTGTACTGTACTCCCTTGTATGTAAATGCAAAGAGGTATTGGCTGTCAGGGTGCAGAGGGACAGAAAAGAAGGCAGAACAGAGGTCAATGACAGTGAAAAAATTTGCAGTAGGGGGAATTTGCATGAGGATGACAGCTGGATTGGGCACTATGGGGAATTGGCTCTCAACTATCTTGTTTATCCCCCTTAGATCCTGCACTAGCCTGTAACCCCTCCCCCCACTCTTTTTCACAGGGAAGATGGGACTATTGGCAGTGCTGGACGTCCTGACTAGGATGCCCTGTTGTAGCAAGCGCTCTATGACTGGGTACACTCCTAATTCCACCTCTGGCTTCAGAGGATACTGAGGGATTTTTGGAGCTATCCTACCATCTTTTACTTGTACTACTACTGGAGCTACATTCGCCATCAATCCAGTGTCTTGTCCATCTTTGGTCCACAGGGAACCCGGTATTCGTGAGATAATTTCCTCTACCTTTGATGGACACCTGTCTATAACAGCAGAGTGTGACATTAGCCTTTGTGGGGTGTCTAACATATCCTGCACTTCCTGAACGTGATTCTCGGGTATATCCAAGAAGACACCCTCAGGAGTACAATATATGACACACCTCATTTTACACAATAAATCTCTCCCAAGTAGATTAGTCGGAGCCGATGCAGCTAGCAAAAAGGAATGCTTGGTCTGCAAGGGCCCTATCGTAATCTGTACTGGTCTACTCAAAGGGTATTGTTGCACTGTTCCTGTTACTCCCATTGCCGAAATTGTTTTACCCGTGGTTTTTATACCTACCGTCGAATTTAACACTGACCTGGCCGCCCCTGTATCTACAAGAAAAGTTAATGATCTACCAGCTACATCAACTGTGACCTCAGGTTCACTACCAAGGCTAGCAATCAACTTCACTGGCTGCAGACTACAGGTGTGGCCCAACCCCTATTGTATATTGTGACCCTCCCGCAGCGCACTGGCAGCTACAACATGTGAGGGGGTAACTGAGAATTTTCAGAGGTCTGCCAGTCCCTCCTAAGTGGGTACCTCCTTGTTTCCCCTGCATGTGGCTCATAACTTCTCCTATGCGGTTCCTGATCCCAATTACGTGTATTATAGTGTGGTTCATTTCCTGGTCTAGGGGGTCGGTATACATTATGTGTGTCTTTATACCTACAGTTCCGTGCAAAATGTCCTTCCTTCCGACAGTTATAGCATACTACTACATGCGACTTACCATCAGGGGTCTGGAGTTTTGGCTGATGTGGTTTTGTTATAAGAGCATTTATACTTACTGTCATCAGCTTATCCCCCTGAGACTTAATGACGTTCCGGTCATGCTCGATAGCGGACTCTCTTTGTGCAGACACCGAGATACCTCTCCAGTTAGGTAGAGAGGTTTGTACCCTTGTTCTTAATGCCTCTTTTAACCCGTCCATAAATACTGACACAGCTACCTCCCTGTGATGTACATTGTCCTTAATGTCCTCGATCCCAGTGTATCTAGCCATTTCCTGCAGTGCTCGATGGAAATATTCAGATGCCATTTCACCTTCTTTTTGTCTTATGGAAAAGATTTTATTCCATTTGACAACAGTAGGGAAATATACTCCTAATTGCAGATTGATTTGCCGCACATTCTCCTGAGTGTACTCATCAGTGAGAGGTACTTCTGCGTCTAAGTTACAATCAGTTATGAACTTCGCGGGGTCAATATTGGAGGGTAAACATACCCGTAGCACTATTCGCCAATCTTTGTTTGTGGGTTCGGTGGCGTTACCTAACTCTTTAATGAACCTCTGGCATGCGACTAGATCTTTTCTGGGATCAGGAAATTCTGACATATTTGACCTCAATTCTGTCCGGGACCAGGGACAATGCATGGCAATGTTCCTGACGGGAGTTACTCCCTGAGCGTCAGTCTTCCCATTGGGGACTGCAATCACCCTGACAGGATTTAATTCAATTACATCATTCTGGTTTGATTCTACAATGTGGGGTGCTATTATCTCTGCATAATGTACGGTACCGTACTTACCTGTGGACACAACCTCACTTATCCCTCCGCTAGGGGGCCTGACTACTGCTCTTGTTGGTTGGGCCGTGCCCACCTGAGTGTCTTGTATGGTGGCTGCTAGAGAGAGTGCCGATATCGTACTGGGCTTATCTTCCTGCTCGCAGTCCTGGGGAAAATTTAAAACAGGATACAACTGGCAAGGGTTAGCATTAGTACGTTTATCAATTACACTCTTATCTTGTACCAATGTGCCATTGTCTGTAGCCACTTTCTCCCCCACAATATACGGTGGTGGTGGTGGTGCGGTCGTAATTATTTTCCCGCTAGGTTTGGAACCTGCTGCGCGAGCTAATTCTCTTTGTATATCCCCCTCTTGTTGCCATAAATTTAAACAATCTGTATGTCTAATCCTTTGTTTTCTGGATTTTATTAAACATATCCTTATCCTTAAATTCTGCAATACCTCTGGTTCAAAACTGCCCACTTTAGGGAATGGTACCCTATCTTTGTCAGTCATACGTACCCATTCAGACAAAAAGTCTTCAGTGTGTGATCCATATTTACCACACATAACAAACCTCGCTGACCCCTTAGGCCGCGGCACCTCAACCTGAACCCTAATTAAACGTCCACCGCTTGTGCAATTGGATCCCATCGCGGACTTTTTCCTTATTCCGCAATCCCCAATGCACAATACGAATAGACGGTGAAAGTTCTTAAAGCGCTTTCACCCACTCCTTCTCCGCCGGGTTCCACGACTCACTCCAATAATGACCACCGCATACCCAGTGAGGTCCCTTATCTGATTTCTATTCACTGGAAGTGTTTAGGAGTGACTTACCTATTCCAGTGAATATACACCGCTGGAGATTTTCCTGAGAGAGACCAGCAAAAACTCCCTATACTCTTATACACAAATCACACTTGCGTATGCTCTATACAGTGCTAATGGTGCCGCAATTTTAAGCAAAGCACGTAAAGGGGTATCCAGTTGCGCTATATATATCGCATCCACAAATGCGCGGTCCAATCGCACAGCATATAGGTACTTGTTACTTATCTGCCGTACGACCACGGGTCGTTATACAAACTGGGACCCTCAGTCTGGAGCGTAATACAAAAACTTCAATACTTCGCAATACAATGCACTATCACGCTCCTTTACAAATCACCTCATGATTTGCGTTTTAAACCTTATACTAACGTGAGTCAGCCGCCTCACGCCACCAAGTCTCCACTCACTTGATGTACCAAACGACGGGATCCCGGATTACGGGTTCGAATTTCACTCACTCCTACGTTCGCTCACTCAGGTATACTTGGTTTTTCAGTACAGAAAATTATCATTCATTCAGATAAGCAGTTTTACTTAGAGATGAGCGCCGGAAATTTTTCGGGTTTTGTGTTTTGGTTTTGGGTTCGGTTCCGCGGCCGTGTTTTGGGTTCGACCGCGTTTTGGCAAAACCTCACCGAATTTTTTTTGTCGGATTCGGGTGTGTTTTGGATTCGGGTGTTTTTTTCAAAAAACACTAAAAAACAGCTTAAATCATAGAATTTGGGGGTCATTTTGATCCCAAAGTATTATTAACCTCAAAAACCATAATTTCCACTCATTTTCAGTCTATTCTGAATACCTCACACCTCACAATATTATTTTTAGTCCTAAAATTTGCACCGAGGTCGCTGTGTGAGTAAGATAAGCGACCCAAGTGGCCGACACAAACACCGGGCCCATCTAGGAGTGGCACTGCAGTGTCACGCAGGATGTCCCTTCCAAAAAACCCTCCCCAAACAGCACATGACGCAAAGAAAAAAAGAGGCGCAATGAGGTAGCTGTGTGAGTAAGATAAGCGACCCTAGTGGCCGACACAAACACCGGGCCCATCTAGGAGTGGCACTGCAGTGTCACGCAGGATGTCCCTTCCAAAAAACCCTCCCCAAACAGCACATGACGCAAAGAAAAAAAGAGGCGCAATGAGGTAGCTGACTGTGTGAGTAAGATAAGCGACCCTAGTGGCCGACACAAACACCGGGCCCATCTAGGAGTGGCACTGCAGTGTCACGCAGGATGTCCCTTCCAAAAAACCCTCCCCAAACAGCACATGACGCAAAGAAAAAAAGAGGCGCAATGAGGTAGCTGACTGTGTGAGTAAGATAAGCGACCCTAGTGGCCGACACAAACACCGGGCCCATCTAGGAGTGGCACTGCAGTGTCACGCAGGATGGCCCTTCCAAAAAACCCTCCCCAAACAGCACATGACGCAAAGAAAAATAAAAGAAAAAAGAGGTGCAAGATGGAATTGTCCTTGGGCCCTCCCACCCACCCTTATGTTGTATAAACAAAACAGGACATGCACACTTTAACCAACCCATCATTTCAGTGACAGGGTCTGCCACACGACTGTGACTGATATGACGGGTTGGTTTGGACCCCCCCAAAAAAGAAGCAATTAATCTCTCCTTGCACAAACTGGCTCTACAGAGGCAAGATGTCCACCTCATCATCATCCTCCGATATATCACCGTGTACATCCCCCTCCTCACAGATTATCAATTCGTCCCCACTGGAATCCACCATCTCAGCTCCCTGTGTACTTTGTGGAGGCAATTGCTGCTGGTCAATGTCTCCGCGGAGGAATTGATTATAATTCATTTTAATGAACATCATCTTCTCCACATTTTCTGAATGTAACCTCGTACGCCGATTGCTGACAAGGTGAGCGGCGGCACTAAACACTCTTTCGGAGTACACACTTGTGGGAGGGCAACTTAGGTAGAATAAAGCCAGTTTGTGCAAGGGCCTCCAAATTGCCTCTTTTTCCTGCCAGTATAAGTACGGACTGTGTGACGTGCCTACTTGGATGCGGTCACTCATATAATCCTCCACCATTCTTTCAATGTTGAGAGAATCATATGCAGTGACAGTAGACGACATGTCCGTAATCGTTGTCAGGTCCTTCAGTCCGGACCAGATGTCAGCATCAGCAGTCGCTCCAGACTGCCCTGCATCACCGCCAGCGGGTGGGCTCGGAATTCTGAGCCTTTTCCTCGCACCCCCAGTTGCGGGAGAATGTGAAGGAGGAGATGTTGACAGGTCGCGTTCTGCTTGACTTGACAATTTTCTCACCAGCAGGTCTTTCAACCCCAGCAGACTTGTGTCTGCCGGAAAGAGAGATCCAAGGTAGGCTTTAAATCTAGGATCGAGCATGGTGGCCAAAATGTAGTGCTCTGATTTCAACAGATTGACCACCCGTGAATCCTTGTTAAGCGAATTAAGGGCTCCATCCACAAGTCCCACATGCCTAGCGGAATCGCTCCGTGTTAGCTCCTCCTTCAATGTCTCCAGCTTCTTCTGCAAAAGCCTGATGAGGGGAATGACCTGACTCAGGCTGGCAGTGTCTGAACTGACTTCACGTGTGGCAAGTTCAAAGGGCATCAGAACCTTGCACAACGTTAAAATCATTCTCCACTGCGCTTGAGACAGGTGCATTCCACCTCCTATATCGTGCTCAATTGTATAGGCTTGAATGGCCTTTTGCTGCTCCTCCAACCTCTGAAGCATATAGAGGGTTGAATTCCACCTCGTTACCACTTCTTGCTTCAGATGATGGCAGGGCAGGTTCAGTAGTTTTTGGTGGTGCTCCAGTCTTCTGTACGTGGTGCCTGTACGCCGAAAGTGTCCCGCAATTCTTCTGGCCACCGACAGCATCTCTTGCACGCCCCTGTCGTTTTTTAAAAAATTCTGCACCACCAAATTCAAGGTATGTGCAAAACATCGGACGTGCTGGAATTTGCCCATATTTAATGCACACACAATATTGCTGGCGTTGTCCGATGCCACAAATCCACAGGAGAGTCCAATTGGGGTAAGCCATTCCGCGATGATCTTCCTCAGTTGCCGTAAGAGGTTTTCAGCTGTGTGCGTATTCTGGAAACCGGTGATACAAAGCGTAGCCTGCCTAGGAAAGAGTTGGCGTTTGCGAGATGCTGCTACTGGTGCCGCCGCTGCTGTTCTTGCGGCGGGAGTCCATACATCTACCCAGTGGGCTGTCACAGTCATATAGTCCTGACCCTGCCCTGCTCCACTTGTCCACATGTCCGTGGTTAAGTGGACATTGGGTACAACTGCATTTTTTAGGACACTGGTGAGTCTTTTTCTGACGTCCGTGTACATTCTCGGTATCGCCTGCCTAGAGAAGTGGAACCTAGATGGTATTTGGTAACGGGGGCACACTGCCTCAATAAATTGTCTAGTTCCCTGTGAACTAACGGCGGATACCGGACGCACGTCTAACACCAACATAGTTGTCAAGGCCTCAGTTATCCGCTTTGCAGCAGGATGACTGCTGTGATATTTCATCTTCCTCGCAAAGGACTGTTGAACAGTCAATTGCTTACTGGAAGTAGTACAAGTGGGCTTACGACTTCCCCTCTGGGATGACCATCGACTCCCAGCAGCAACAACAGCAGCGCCAGCAGCAGTAGGCGTTACACGCAAGGATGCATCGGAGGAATCCCAGGCAGGAGAGGAATCATCAGAATTGCCAGTGACATGGCCTGCAGGACTATTGGCATTCCTGGGGAAGGAGGAAATTGACACTGAGGGAGTTGGTGGGGTGGTTTGCGTGAGCTTGGTTACAAGAGGAAGGGATTTACTGGTCAGTGGACTGCTTCCGCTGTCGGACAAAGTTTTTGAACTTGTCACTGACTTATTATGAATGCGCTGCAGGTGACGTATAAGGGAGGATGTTCCGAGGTGGTTAACGTCCTTACCCCTACTTATTACAGCTTGACAAAGGGAACACACGGCTTGACAAATGTTGTCCGCATTTCTGGTGAAATACTTCCACACCGAAGAGCTGATTTTTTTGGTATTTTCACCAGGCATGTCAACGGCCATATTCCTCCCACGGACAACAGGTGTCTCCCCGGGTGCCTGACTTAAACAAACCACCTCACCATCAGAATCCTCCTGGTCAATTTCCTCCCCAGCGCCAGCAACACCCATATCCTCCTCATCCTGGTGTACTTCAACACTGACATCTTCAATCTGACTATCAGGAACTGGACTGCGGGTGCTCCTTCCAGCACTTGCAGGGGGCGTGCAAATGGTGGAAGGCGCATGCTCTTCACGTCCAGTGTTGGGAAGGTCAGGCATCGCAACCGACACAATTGGACTCTCCTTGTGGATTTGGGATTTCGAAGAACGCACAGTTCTTTGCTGTGCTTTTTCCAGCTTGAGTCTTTTCATTTTTCTAGCGAGAGGCTGAGTGCTTCCATCCTCATGTGAAGCTGAACCACTAGCCATGAACATAGGCCAGGGCCTCAGCCGTTCCTTGCCACTCCGTGTGGTAAATGGCATATTGGCAAGTTTACGCTTCTCCTCCGACAATTTTATTTTAGGTTTTGGAGTCCTTTTTTTAACGATATTTGGTGTTTTGGATTTGACATGCTCTGTACTATGACATTGGGCATCGGCCTTGGCAGACGACGTTGCTGGCATTTCATCGTCTCGGCCATGACTAGTGGCAGCAGCTTCAGCACGAGGTGGAAGTGGATCTTGATCTTTCCCTAATTTTGGAACCTCAACATTTTTGTTCTCCATATTTTAATAGGCACAACTAAAAGGCACCTCAGGTAAACAATGGAGATGGATGGATACTAGTATACAATTATGGATGGACTGCCGAGTGCCGACACAGAGGTAGCTACAGCCGTGGACTACCGTACTGTACTGTGTCTGCTGCTAATATAGACTGGTTGATAATGAGATGTAGTATGTATGTATAAAGAAGAAAGAAAAAAAAACCCACGGGTAGGTGGTATACAATTATGGACGGACTGCCGAGTGCCGACACAGAGGTAGCTACAGCCGTGGACTACCATACTGTACTGTGTCTGCTGCTAATATAGACTGGATGATAATGAGATGTAGTATGTATAAAGAAGAAAGAAAAAAAAACCACGGGCAGGTGGTATACAATTATGGATGGACTGCCGAGTGCCGACACAGAGGTAGCTACAGCCGTGGACTACCGTACTGTACTGTGTCTGCTGCTAATATAGACTGGTTGATAATGAGATGTAGTATGTATGTATAAAGAAGAAAGAAAAAAAAACCACGGGTAGGTGGTATACAATTATGGACGGACTGCCGAGTGCCGACACAGAGGTAGCTACAGCCGTGGACTACCGTACTGTACTGTGTCTGCTGCTAATATAGACTGGATGATAATGAGATGTAGTATGTATAAAGAAGAAAGAAAAAAAAACCACGGGTAGGTGGTATACAATTATGGATGGACTGCCGAGTGCCGACACAGAGGTAGCTACAGCCGTGGACTACCGTACTGTACTGTGTCTGCTGCTAATATAGACTGGATGATAATGAGATGTAGTATGTATAAAGAAGAAAGAAAAAAAACCCACGGGTAGGTGGTATACAATTATGGACGGACTGCCGAGTGCCGACACAGAGGTAGCTACAGCCGTGGACTACCGTACTGTACTGTGTCTGCTGCTAATATAGACTGGATGATAATGAGATGTAGTATGTATAAAGAAGAAAGAAAAAAAAACCACGGGTAGGTGGTATACAATTATGGATGGACTGCCGAGTGCCGACACAGAGGTAGCTACAGCCGTGGACTACCGTACTGTACTGTGTCTGCTGCTAATATAGACTGGATGATAATGAGATGTAGTATGTATAAAGAAGAAAAAAAAAACCACGGGTAGGTGGTATACAATTATGGATGGACTGCCGAGTGCCGACACAGAGGTAGCTACAGCCGTGGACTACCGTACTGTACTGTGTCTGCTGCTAATATAGACTGGATGATAATGAGATGTAGTATGTATAAAGAAGAAAGAAAAAAAAACCACGGGTAGGTGGTATACAATTATGGACGGACTGCCGAGTGCCGACACAGAGGTAGCTACAGCCGTGGACTACCGTACTGTACTGTGTCTGCTGCTAATATAGACTGGTTGATAATGAGATGTAGTATGTATAAAGAAGAAAGAAAAAAAAACACGGGTAGGTGGTATACAATTATGGATGGACTGCCGAGTGCCGACACAGAGGTAGCTACAGCCGTGGACTACCGTACTGTACTGTGTCTGCTGCTAATATAGACTGGATGATAATGAGATGTAGTATGTATAAAGAAGAAAAAAAAAACCACGGGTAGGTGGTATACAATTATGGACGGACTGCCGAGTGCCGACACAGAGGTAGCTACAGCCGTGAACTACCGTACTGTGTCTGCTGCGACTGGATGATAAATAATGATATAAAAAATATATATATATCACTACTGCAGCCGGACAGGTATATATTATATAATGACGGACCTGCTGGACACTGTCTGTCAGCAGAATGAGTTTTTTATAGAATAAAAAAACACCACACAAGTCACACGACGAGTGTTTAACTTTTTCAGGCAATCACAATATAGTATACTATACTGGTGGTCAGTGTGGTCAGGTCACTGGTCAGTCACACTGGCAGTGGCACTCCTGCAGCAAAAGTGTGCACTGTTTAATTTTAATAATATGTACTCCTGGCTCCTGCTATAACCTATAACTGCTCCCCAGTCTCCCCCACAATTAAGCTGTGTGAGCACAGTCAGATATTATACATAGATGATGCAGCACACTGGGCTGAGCACAGATATGGTATGTGACTGAGTCACTGTGTATCGTTTTTTTCAGGCAGAGAACGGATTATATTAAATAAAACTGCACTGGTGGTCACTGGTCAGTGGTCAGTCACTAGTAAACTCTGCACTCTCTAGTACTCCTAAGCTCCAGTAAATCAAGTGTCTCTGTCTCAATCTCACTCTCTCTCTTCTAATCTAAATGGAGAGGACGCCAGCCACGTCCTCTCCCTATCAATCTCAATGCACGTGTGAAAATGGCGGCGACGCGCGGCTCCTTATATAGAATCCGAGTCTCGCGATAGAATCCGAGCCTCGCGAGAATCCGACAGCGTCATGATGACGTTCGGGCGCGCTCGGGTTAACCGAGCAAGGCGGGAAGATCCGAGTCGCTCGGATCCGTGTAAAAAAAGCTGAAGTTCGGGCGGGTTCGGATTCCGAGGAACCGAACCCGCTCATCTCTAGTTTTACTCCCAGAGGAAATACAGTAAATAAGAGTTTTATACTAAACTTTGGAAACTGGGCAATTTTGTGCTATTGTAGCGTGGCTACTGTCCCACCTTGAAACTAAACAAACTATCGTGTGGTTTTATTCTGCGCACACAGCACTACGCAAGCTTGCGTAATTACGCAACCGTGCGTACCTATATGCCACGTGTGCGGCCTTGCGCCACGTGCACGTTTTTTGTGTACGCTGTCCTCACGTTCCGTACCACGTGTACCAATGTGCGTACGCAATAAAACAACTCACACAATTTCTATAAATGTGAGCAATATTAACTATAATCGCTCACTTAACACGCCACACAGTTTCTTTCTGTATAAACCTTTATAACTTAGGCCAGACTGCGTTTGTGTTTTACACTTACTTCCTTAATATTTATTTTATGAATCTAGCAATCAGTCCTATGGCAACAATGTGAGCGGGTGTACAAAGAGTATGGGTGTACGCTTTTGTTGTGTACGCATTTGGCCCCAAAAATAAATTTCACAGATTTTTTTAAATAGCTTTATTTTCTGTTTACCTTACGAGTTCTACCAGCATCCCTACAAACCATACAGAGCAGACGTCATCTAATCAGCAAATAAGTAGGTTTTCTCAGTGCATCCACCGACCAAGAAAAGGTTACGTAGGATACCTGTCCACCCTTCTGCTGATAGGTTAAGTCTGCTGTGATCTGTTAGGCTGTGGATATGTGGACAACCGGACGATGCCCCCAATTGATAATGTCGATTTATATACAGGAATGAAAAGCTATACCTTCTATACACTCTAAACACACTTTAAACCTTTAGCCGCTGCGGCCGCTATACTTGGTACACACGCTACGTACTTTTTATGCTATTAGCGTACAGAGTCCCGTACGATGTACGGACTCTGTGTACAAAAGCCGCGCTGACGGTACAATGCACCCGCAGCGCGTACACACCCAATGAATACGCTTTAAACCTTATACAGCAATGCAATGCGTTACTAATACACTTTTAAACCTTAGCGGGGAAAGGAAGACACAACACCGATTTGTAGTTAAATCACTGGGTTCCGACACCACAGCGTAATATTGCTGAAAGGGGGTTACAATATATACAATACAATCAGGGCCGGTTCTTGGGCACTGGGCGCCCCAGGCAACAATAGGGAACGTGGCTACGTACTGTGGGCATGGTCATTTACGCCCCCTGTACAGACTGAAATGATGTGCGGTGCGCGATGACGTCATCGCGCACAGCACAGTAAAGGACTTCTCCACGAAGGGAAACTAGATGCGTATGCATCTAGTTTCTCTTCACAGCGGCAGCGGGGGGCACAGCAGCAGCGGATCTTGCCCTGGTGCGGCGCCCTCCGGAAGGCGGCACCCCGGGCAAAAGTCCTGCTTGCCCGTGGCAAGATCCGCTACTGAATACAATATAAGACAATATAACAGAATAATGGCTACAGTCTATGGTACATACGTGAGTATATTCGCGTGCGCTTCCCGGTCCAGTCCTCCGTAATCTAATAGATAACGTTGTGAGTCTTGTGTTTGACCAGGCCTGCTGCAGGCTTTATTTATACAATTCTTCCAAAAGCAATACAATGGGTACTGTAATCCCTTTGTCCATTGGACACAGGAATGCACTTTTACAGTACAGGAGAGGTCATAGGTCGATTTGAATTGGTGGGCGATGTCTGTTCTAACTGCTTTTGTGGGTGGTCTCCTCTGGATTCCCGCCGCATACATAATGTACAGTAAATACAGTTTATATCTATATTCTGCTTCTGCACATAACTATCCGCAGGAACATGCGATCTTCCTCAAACCAACACCGGAATGTTACCCTTAAAATACCCTACAGCTGGATACTAAACACCACCTTATGACCTTGTTCTGTCCCCTCCTATTCTGTAAAGGTGAATCCCTTTGTTTTGAAACCATTTAAACTGTTGTTACTTTCTGGTGTGGTGCAGGGGGACTATGTGTACATTGTGCACTATTTGGATTAAATATGTAATGTGTTTTGATAGCTCTCCATGCGTTCACAAACTCTACCGTAAATACCCATACCACGCGCTGATGCGCACGACCGTGGAAGCGACCATACGCAAATTATGAATATGTGCATGCACAGTAGAACAAGTACACGCGCGGAGGCCATCTGTGTGTAGTTCGTACGTGATGTGTGTACTGCACTATTTTTCAAGTTTGACAAATTATATGCCAGTATTCCGAGAATTATACACCAATATCACAGGAATTATACGTCAGTATCACGGGAATTATATGGCAATATCACAGGAATTATACGGCAATATCACAGGAATTATACGCCAGTATTCAGAGAATTATATGGCAATATCACAGGAATTATACGCTAGTATCACGGGAATTATATGGCAATATCACAGGAATTATACAGCAATATCACAGTAATTATATGCCAGTATTCCGAGAATTATATGGCAATATCACAGGAATTATACGCCAGTATCACTGGAATTATATGGCAATATCACAGGAATTATACGCCAGTATCACTGGAATTATATGGCACTATCACAGGAATTATACGCCAGTATCACTGGAATTATATGGCAATATCACAGGAATTATACAGCAATATCACAGGAATTATACGGCAATATCACAGGGATTATATACCAGTATTCAGAGAATTATACGGCAATATCACAGGAATTATACGGCAGTATCACAGGAATTATATGGCAATATCACAGGAATTATACAGCAATATCACAGGAATTATACGGCAATATCACAGGGATTATATACCAGTATTCAGAGAATTATACGGCAATATCACAGGAATTATACGGCAGTATCACAGGAATTATATGGCAATATCACTGGAATTATACGGCAATATTACAGGAATTATACGGCAATATCACAGGAATTATACGACAGTATCACGGGAATTACACGACAGTATCACGGGAATTATACAGCAATATCACTGGTATTATATGCCAGTAACACTGGATATATGGCAACAGAGGACACCACCACTGTGACTGGTCACTGGACTGATGCTGCTCAAAAGAGACACTACCCCTTGTCTTATGCAAGACAACACAGCAAAACTGCAAGGGACTTATACAGCAGCACTGGGGGCATATAGCAGCAGAGGACACCACCACTGTGACTGGTCACTGGACTGATGCTGCACAAGAGAGACAATACCTCTGGTCTGATGCAATGCAACACAACAAAACTGCAAGGGATTTATACAGCATCCAGCAGCACTGGGGACATATAGCAGCAGAGGACACCAACACTGTGACTGGCTGAACTGATGCAGCATAAGACACTCACTACACTGGACTGGACTGAGCAGCACAACACAGCACTAGAATCGCCACCCCACTTTCCCACCCACACAGACACTGAGGACAGAGACACGTCCTCTCACTACACTCTCCGAGACTGGAGTGAAAATGGCTGCGACGCGCGACTCCTTATATGGAATCCAAATCCCACGAAAATCCGACAGCGGGATGATGACATTTTGCCTCGTTCTGGTTTCCGAGTCAGGCGGGAAAACCCGAGCCTGACTCGCATCCGGACCCAGGTAGGGAGGTTCGATAGGGTTCAGATCTCAGGGATCCGAACCCGCTCATCTCTACTAAAAACGGGTGTGGATCATTGGTCGACAGTAACTAGGTCGACAGTCATTAGGTTGACCACTATTGGTTGACAGTTACTACGTCGACACCTGAAATAGGACGACGCGGCCATTAGGTTGACATGTACAAGGTCGACAAGGAAAAAGGTCGACATGCTGTTTTTATTTTTGGGGGGTGTCATTTTCTTTGTAAATTGATTGGGAACCCCAATTAGTGCACCGTATCCCCTCGTATGGCTCGTGGCTTCGGGCAAGGTGCCTGGCTCCACTACCGCTGTGCTCGGCACAGGTTACCATTCCCAATCATAGTCCACGTGGATCGTAAAGTATGAAAAAGTTAAAAAAATGTGAAAAACCTTTTCATGTGTCGATCTTTGCCATATTAACCTAGTGGTCACCATGTCAACCAATAGTGGTCAACTTAATGGGTGTCGACCTAAGTGCTGTCATCATAAAGACCAGGTACCACTAAAAACATGCGCTGTAATTAAACTGACTTATTATAATATGCAGATAAACCAGCTTTACTGGTGACGTTGGTCTGCTGTTTCATTAACTGTATCTCCTTTTTTGGACTATTTTACTAAAGTCTACGATCAGTGGTGCAAGTGTGCGGGTACGGCCGGGTACGGCGTACCCTTAAGAATTTGGCAGTGAGTACGCCGTACTGCCATCCGCACACATTGCAACGCACCAGTGACGCGCCCCGCCATTACTGCCGCCTCACACTTTAGCGAGAGAGAACGCAGCATGCGCCTCTCCTCTCCTGCCTGAGACAGTCCGGCGGCCGCAGCGTGCACTGAAATGCCGGTTCTTGAACCAATCAGAGCTCATGGACCGGCATCCAATCAGGAGTTTCCGCTGCCGGACCGCGAGCCCTGATTGGCTCGTGGACCGGCGCCAGATCTAAAATACGGGATGCCGCCGCAGGAGGACGCGGAGACCGAACTGAGGGCAGGAGGGGCACGTGCTGTGCTCTCCTCTCCCCAGCAGCAGCAGCAGCAGCAGAAGACAGTGCCAGCCCCAAGCAGCAGCAGCAACAACAACAACAACAACAACAACAACAACAACAACAACAACAACAACAACAACAACAACAACAACAACAACAACAACAGTGAGTTGCACTGCTGGGGCATATCTGGCACTCTGGGGGCATGTGTATCTGGCAAAGTGGGAGCATTTCTGGCACTGTGGGGGCATATCCGGTACTCTGGGGCATGTGTATCTGGCAAAGTGGGAGCATATCTGGCACTGTGGGGGCATATCTGGCACTCTGGGGCATGTGTATCTGGCAAAGTGGGAGCATATCTGGCACTGTGGGGGCATATCTGGCACTGTGGGGTCATGTGTATCTGGCACTCTGGGGGCATATCTGGCACTCTGGGGGCATATCTGGCACTCTGGTGGGAATATATGGCACTCTGGTGGGAATATATGGCACTCTGGGGGCATGTATATCTGGCACTGTGGGGCATATCTGGCACTCTAGTGGGAATATCTGGCACTCTGGTGACATGTGTATCTGGCAAAGTGGGGGCATATCTGGAGTGTTTGGGCATATCTGGCACTGTGGGGGCATATCTGGCACTGTGGGGGCAAATGTATCTGGCACTATGGGGGCATATCTGGCACTGTGGAGCATATCTGGCACTGTGGGGGCATATGTGTATCTGGCACTGTGGGGCCATATCTGGCATATGTGTATCTGGCACTGTGGGGGCATTTGTGCATCTGGCACTATTGGGGTCATATATGTATCTTGCCCCCCCATATGTGTATCACGCCCCCATTTTCATTGGCCATGCCCCATGTGGCATTTAGCCACACCCGTTTTTTGGGAGCAGTACCTACAGATGGGTCTACAGTTATCTTGACTAGTTTTCTGCGCCTAGGCACAACAAGACTTATTAGCATAAACCCTTCATCTATTGTTCTCAGCTGCAATACAATACAGAGAACAATACAGCAGGGTATTAAGTCATTACAGCAGGGGATTAAGTCCGACTGGCCAGTCTCAGTTAATCCTATTAAAGGTCAAGATAAACGTGGACCCATCTGTATAAGACATTTTTCTACTTGCACCACTGTTGTCTTGAGTTGATTGCGGTCAAGCCCAGGTGTCCCCTAACCCTTTGGCAAGTGAGACCTTATCTGGCTACCACTTCAGAAACAATCTCCAGTCTCCTTGTATTACTGGGGCACCTATAGGCTATTTTTCCAGTGGCCAGTGACAAGTGTTTTCAAGTTAACTTTCAACTACTCAACACCTAGTCAATGCTATTTGAGCTACTTACAGCAATATTGTGGACATGGGAAATTTTTGAAATATTGTTTTCACATTAAAAATATGAATACAGACTAGAAACTCTAATTGCGTTGTGTGAAAAATGTATAAGGTGCAATATTATAATCACATGCAGATCACTTAGGCAGTGATAAAAAATAAATTATTCCATATCAATCAAATAATAAATAATGAAAATACATATAAATGAATAAATATCACCAAATTACAGAGGCTGTTGACACACATATGCAGAATTGTAATGTTATAGCTCCTTTGTCAACGTGTGGATGAGGGTTGAACCCAACACACTAATACCCCTTTCACATCGCACTGAAAACCCGGTACCGACACGGCATATTGCCGTGTCGAAACGGGACCGTGTGCGATGTGAAAGGTCCAATTGTGAATTAGCGGGTCGCCTGACCCGGTAATTCAACCCGGTAAAAAAGAAGGGTTCTTACCGGGTTGATTACCGGGTCAGGCGCAGTGTGAATGGGAGCCGTTCCGATGCGAATCGGCTCCCATTCACAGCATAGGCAGAGGCGGCACAGGAGATGAGCTCATCTCCCGGCGCCGCCTCCACCCCCGCCCCTGCTGCTCCCTCCGCTGCTATGGCAACCGACCCGGTATATTGCCGGGTCGGAAAGCCAACAGAGGAGCGCAAATGCCGGATCCCACCCGGTAAGTACACGTTTGTCTTACCTGGTAGGATCCGGCATTTGCGATCTGAATGCGGTATAAGGGTGTAATTCAGACCTGATCGCTAGGGTGCGTTTTTTGCATCCCTGCAATCAGGTAGTTGCTGCCTACAGGGGGAGGGTATGGAGTGCGGCAGGTGTGCGACCGCATTTGTAGCAGGACTGCACAAACATCAGTTTGTGCAGATTCTGCTCAGCCCAGGACTTACTCAGCCGCTGTAATGATCGGGGCCGGAGCTGATGTCAGAACACCTCCATCCAATTGCCTGGTCCCTCCTGCGTTTTCCCGGACACTCATTGAAATCAGTCATTTGCCACCCACAAATGCCCTCTTCCTGTCAATCTCCTTGCGATCACCCGTGCGTTCGGAAATTTCGCACCATCCCGTCGCTGACCGGCGGCCCCATTGCTGCGGTCCGTCGCGCCTGCGCATTGTGGTGCATATGCATGCACAGTTCAGATCTGATCGCAGGCTGTGAGAAAACGCAGCCTAGCTATCAGGTCTGAATTACCCCCTAAGTCTACAGTTGGGTTGGGTACGGCATCCCGACAGTCAGAATCCCGACGGTAAGAATGCCGGCAGTGGGATGCTAATGGTGAAAATGCCGTCAATTTTTGGTAAATATTCTAAGGCTAAAGCTGGGCATACACTATACAATTATCTGGCAGATAATCTGTGGTTGGAAAGAAAACCTGGCAATCGATGAGAGCAACTGACAATTGACCATTTGCTACCAAACACTGGAAAATGGACAAAAATTATCGTTTGTACAAATTGGTTAAATCACGGACAGATTTTGTCCATTTGCCAGTGTTTGGAAGCAAATGGTCGATTGTCAGTTGCTCTCATCTATTGCCAGGCTTTCATTCCAACCACCGATTATCTGACAGATAATTGTATAGTGTATACCCAGCTTTACCCTAACTCAGCCCTGCCACAACCTAACCCTAACCACACCCCACAGTCTAACCTTAACCATTACCTCTTCCCCGCAGCTAACCCTAACCACAATACTTACCGTTTTGACGCATTGGGATCCTGCCACTAGCATTGTGAGCATTTTGACTGCTGAGATGCCAAACAGTGGGGCTGCAGCACAGTCCAAAATTCAAATAGGGGAACCACACCAACTGCTAGTGAGTCATAGCCGTTTGTCAGTGTTTGGGGTGGCAGTTGTTGTGGTTCTCATATTTGAATTTTGGACTGTGCTGTAGCCTCAACTTTGGAGCCGCCACTGATGCTGACTACAGGGTTATTCAGACCTGATCGCTGTTGTGCAAATTTGCAAGCCAGGCGATAATCAATTGATTGTACATGCATACGGATCGTAGCACGCATGTGCGAGGCCAAACAGTGAAAAAATCCAGCAACTTTTTAGATCGCTAACCATACGCAAGTTGACTGACAGGAAGCCGGCATTTAGGTGTGGTAACTGCCCGTTTTCTGGGCGTGTCGGGAAAAATGTGGGAGGGGCCAAGCATGTACAGGGAGGGTGTGTAACGTCAGCTCCAAACCCGATCAGCTTGATTCTATCGCACTGTAGGGGTATGTCCTGGGTTACGCACAGACAGGAATAAACATTTGATGGGGAGTGAGTTGCGAACGGATTTGCAGCTGACCGGCGATCACCGAAAGTTTTGCAAGTCGCACGCAGACTTGCACGGGGGGGGGGTTGTCACTCTGTATGGGGTGCAGCAATCCGTTCACAGGGGGTAATTCAGCGTTGCTCGCAGCAGCAAATTTGTTAGCAGTTGGGCAAAACCATGTGCACTGCAGGTGTGGCAGATATAACATGTGCAGAGAGAGTTAGATTTGGTTGGGTTATTTTGTTTCTGTGCAGGGTAAATACTGGCTGCTATATTTTTACACTGCAAATTAGATTTCAGTTTGAACACACCCCACCCAAATCTAACTCTCTCTGCAGATGTTATATCTCCCCCCTGCAGTGCACATGGTTTTGCCCAACTGCTAACAAATTTTCTGCTGCGATCAACTCTGAATTAGGCCCACAGACCTCTGCAAATTCGCAGAGGAGCGATCAGATCTGAATAACTCCCTACATCCGTCCTTCTTCCAGGATGCTACCTAACAGATTGTCCACTCACTAATCATTTCTCGGCTCGACTACTGCACCCTTATCCTCACTGGCCTCCCACATTCCCATCTCGCTAGTCTCCAATCTGTTCTCAGTGCTTCAATTAGACTTATCTTCCTCTCCTACCATTCCACATTAGCTAACACCTGCACTGACTCCCATTCACCTACAGAATCCTTTTCAAACTCCTCACGCAAGGCTCTCTCTAACTCCACTGCTCCCTATATCTGCAAACTCATCTCCTTACATGCTCCCTCTCAGGTCAGCCAATGACAGTCACCTCTCCTCTACCCTGGTTACTGCATCTCACACTCGAATCCAAGATTTTGCTCCTTTAACTAGAACAAGCTCCCTTGCTCTATCAGGCTTTCCTGACCTTGTGTAACTTCAAACTTGCACTGAAGACCCCCCTGTTCATCAAAGCAGTGGCGGAACTAGTGGCGGTGCATCCTGATTCATTATATGCCACTGCCAGTGCCCCAAACACATTGCAGTCGCTGCCTGAACATGGACGCTGGAGTGTAAACATTGCTAAAAGACAGTGGTCCAGGCCCAGTCGGATGGGGATGAAAGAGCCGCTATCCCCTCCCCCCAGACTCAGTAACACTGCCAGGACAGTCCTTCCTTGTTGTAATTCATTGCTGAGTGACAGCAGTGATGGCATACTTCCTCCAGCACAAGGAGCAGGAGGCTGGAGCAGTAGGTATTATGCACAGAATCCTGGAAGTATATCTGAATAACTTTCTGCTGCCCTGTCTTGACCTGACACGAAGACTGGAAAAATCCTCAGCTTTGGGTCCAAGTTACATGTGAAATGGTGTGTTTGCAAAAACATATGCAATTTGCAGTGAAGGCCGGCTGGAGGGGGTGGAGGGTTGCCCTCTTAGCTCCTCCTTCTCACCCTGGCTTCCTCTGAAGATGTAGCTCCAGCTGCAGGTGTGGTATAGAAGATCTACATTCAGTAGGTCTACAGTCATAAGGTTGCCCTTATATGGCCAACTGGCACAAGGTCAACATGGACAAAAGAGCGACATATGATATTGGAAAGGTTTGACATGTTTAAAAGGTCAACATGACAATGGCCGACACACTTTTTTTTTTTCATTTTTGGGGTTAGTGTGGATAGTTTTCCATCTTGGACCACCATTAGTAGAAATGCTTTGCTCGCCACTCTTTTTCGTGCATGGTATCGGCTCCGCTTCACTCGGTTTCACTTCTGAGTGGCGTAATTTGAATTGGGGGTACTATTGTGTGGCCACACCCCTTCTAAATAAGACCACGCCCTTTGGTGCACACAGTCCCTATTTGGAATATGGAGGGGGGCAATGCATATTGTTGCACCTGGGCCCACTAATCTTTAGTTCCACCACTGCATCAAAGCGTACTCCTTTACTATATAACCTTGTCACCAGGTCGCTCACCACACCTTCATACCTCAGCCATCTCTACCTCACCTACTTCCTGCCATCAGGTCCCCATCCAAATGCTCATGCCTCATGTCTACCGTCTGTCTCCCCTCTCCCCTAGATTGTAAGTTCCTAGGAGCAGGGTCCTCCTCCCTCCTGTTCTCACAGCCCTCTTCTCTAGCACTTAAGTGTTTAGTCATAAAGCAGTGAAAAGTGAGAAGAAATGATCCAGTGGAGAAGTTGCCCATGGCAACTAATCAGCTGCTATGTATACTTTTATAGAATGCTCTTTATACATGTTACCTCAACACTCATTGGATACCATTGGTAACTTCTCAACTGGCTCACTTCTCCACTCTTTTCACTGCTTCTTGAATAGATCCCATAGTTGACAGCCTTCACCTACTTAGTTGCCATTTAGCCTGGAATTCCTTATAGCCGCTTGTCTCTTCCAGCGGCTCTACCCCTGCTAGTCGTGCCGTCACTATTGGAGACAGGTTCTACCCTTTGCTGTTTACGCCCTCACTCACCTTGCTTCCCAGCTGTATTGTGTACTAATAATTGTGGTGCTAATTGTTACTTGTGTTGTTTAGGATTCGCTTACTGTAATGTAATGTTCTTTGTACTCTGTACTGTCTTACTGTTGCTGCGGACCACTTGTGGCGCCTTATAAATAAAATGTAATTATAATAATAAATCCCCCACAGTCAGAAACTCTTATCTCATCACTTTCTGGATATAGTGCCGCTCACTCATTGCTTCCCTCCTTATCTTTTGAAGCCCAGAACAGAGTATAGAAACTGGCAGTGATTCTGGGAGGCAATCGGCTGGTGTCTGTTAGCGATGGTGCGGTGCTTCTGGTGTGCTATCTCCCTTCTTAACAGCTGAAGCAGAAAAGGTGTTCAGGAGTCGGTGGTGATTCCTGTGGGGTTTTGGAACTTACTGGCATGACACATGACGTCACGATAATATGTACAGTGGCCACAGATGGGTCAGAAAGCCTTGCGCGCATTTCGTCCATGGACTGTTTCAAAGATGGCTGGTAGTCTCACTTTTGTTCCTTAGATCTCCTCATATGTTAAGCCTCACAAGTACAAAATTAAAATCAAATGGATATGTTGTACTTGTGAAGATCAATATGCATATGCTTTTGAACATAGATGATTTTAAAAACACATTTCTAAACTTTTTTCCCGCTATCCCAAGCAATAAAGGAGTTTTTGTAGACAATTTAACTTTTTTTTCCACTCTCCCTAACCTTAAACCAAAGAGGTTTTCACATTTTTTTGGTGTTTTGAACTTTTTCATACATTACAATCCACGTGGACTACGATTGGGAACGGTATACAGTTATGTGACCGGTCACAATACCGACCCCTGGATCCTGCCCGCTCAGAATCCCAACAGTCGCCATGCCGACCAACAGGGACTATTCCCACACGTGGGTGTTCATGACACCCATAGAGTGGGAATATAACCTGCACTCGCCACCGAGCCCGTAGTGTGGAGAGTGCAGCGAGCCCACAAGGGGCTTATTGGATGCCCCCTTCCGCCCCACTGGCATTCCTGACCGCCGGTCACGCATACCCAACCATCCCTTACTATCTTTATAAGAATTATGGAAATTATGGCCAATTGGAAAGGAAACTTCAAAGACTAGCGTTTCTGCTTGTTTACACGGGATACGGTCAGTAGGTTGACGGCACTTAGGTCGACAGTCATTAGGTCGACCACTATTGGTCGACATGCATTAGGTCTACATGGTCAAAAGGGTCGACCTGTACTAGGTTGACATGGAAAAATGTCGACATGAGTTTTTCACGTTTTTTCCCTTTTTTTGAACTTTTTCATACTTTATGATCCACGTGGACTACAATTTAGTTATTTATTATTTATTACCAGTTATTTATATAGCGCACACATATTCCGCAGCGCTTTACAGAGAATTGGCCATTCACATCAGTCCCTGCCCCAGTGGAGCTTTCAATCTATATTCCCTACCACATGTACACGCACACACATTCACCCTAGGGTTAATTTTGTTGGGAGCCAATTAACCTGACAGTATATTTTTGGATTGTGGGATGAAACCGGAGTACCCGGAGGAGGAAACCCACGCAAGTACGGGGAGAATATACAAACTCCACATAGTTATGGCCATGGTGGGAATTGAACCCATGACCTCATTGCTGTGATGCAGTACTGCTAACCATTACACCATCCGTACAATTGGGAACGAGCGAGGGGACACGGTGCACTAATTGGGGTTCCCGGTCACTGTACAGCGAAAACGACACCAAAAAAGATTTAAAAACTCATGTCGACCTTTTGATCTGTCGACCTAAACCATTTCGACCTAGAGACCCAGTCTATCTAGAATCCCTGTTGACCTAGTTACTATTGATCAATAGTTGTCGACCTAGACACTGTCGACCTAAGTATGGTCGACCTTCAATACCACACCCATTTTCAGGGTAACCCTAATATTTCGACATTTTGCAGATGCTGACATTTCAACCATGCTGACATCATAACATTCAACAGTATCAATGTCAACATAGTGAATGAGGACATCATGGCTGCATACCCATGGTGCATGTGTGCCAGCGATAAGTACAATTTATTTACTATAACAATTTTAAGTTAAGGCAATTTAATTAATAATTGTAGTACATATGCCCTTTAGAGACACAAATATACATAATTTGTATAAAAAGCATATAATCCAAATACATGTTATTTTTTATTAAAAATGAGGATAATTTGTTGGTGCTATAGACCAGGGTTATAATTGCGCAAAATGAATGAAGAACCCATTGTTACATAGATACTTGCTCTGCAGTGACTGGAAAGCAGAAGTGATATGTACTGTATTGCTGCCAGGCTCTGCCATAGAGAAATCAGCAGTGTATGGGAAATGGCTTGGAAGAGATCACATGGGGCCTCATCCAGCTGGTTCTGTTCCAGGACTTGTTCTTTGCAAACTGTTGTTTTATTCTTGGGTGGTAATTGTCAGGGTAGAACTCTTTAGTGCCCGTTTTATGAGTAAGAAAAACATAACAATGTGGTTCTCTATTTGCTAGACAAATAACTGAGTTGCATCATTTGTGTTTAATCTCCTAAGGAGGAGAATATACAGGACTTCTCCTTTCAGGCAGCCATTCAGTTACAGCTGTTCAACAAACTACAACAAACTGCAGCGCACCAATGGGGTGATTCCGAGTTGTTCGCTCGCTAGCAGATTTTAGCAGCACTGCACACGCTAGGCCGCCGCCCTCTGGGAGTGTATCTTAGCATAGCAGAATTGCGAACGAAAGATTAGCAGAATTGCGAATAGAAAATTCTTAGCAGTTTCTGAGTAGTACGAGACTTACTCCTAAACTGCGATCAGCTCAGCCCGTTTCGTTCCTGGTTTGACGTCACAAACACGCCCTGCGTTCGGCCAGCCACTCCCCCGTTTCGCCAGACACTCCCGCGTTTTATCCTGGCACGCCTGCGTTTTTCCGCACACTCCCAGAAAACGGCCAGTTTCCGCCCAGAAACACCCACTTCCTGTCAATCACACTCCGATCACTTCAACAATGAAAATTCTTCGTTCTGCCGTGAGTAAATCTACTAAGTTTTGTGCTAAAATACTTAGCGCATGCGCACTGCGTACCATGCGCATTTTCAAATTAATCGCTCCGTCGCAAAAATCGGCAACGAGCAAACAACTAGTAATGACCCCCCCAAATGTGCAGCAGGGACCAGATGCTGAGTGGAGGGTAACTTGGCTGTAGACACTCCTGCTCTGTGCTCAGTTTTATGGAAAGACTCTCACTGAACTCTGCCAAAGTAAAAATGCTGCCCTGTTACTAAGACAGCTGTGGAGCTACGACTGGTAAACATACGACTTCACAGCTCTGACTGTAGCGTGCACAGTGTGAAAACATGCAAGATACTGTATGTGCGGCAAGCAGGAACACGTTCAGCTCTGCAGTCGGTCATATCTGCAGCCTGCTTCATGCCAGTGTCCGTCAATCCTTTATGTGGATGGCCGGGTGCAGTGGCGGCTTCAGCGGTGGGGATGCAACACAATCCAAAGTTCCAATAGGGGAGCCACACCTACTGCCAGTGAGTCAGTCTGGTATGTCAGTTTGTGTGGCCCCCCTATTTGAACTGCACTGCACCCCCACCTCTGGAGCCACCACTCATTGGGAGGGTGTGTATGGTATGTCATCTTCCATAACAACAACATGCTCATAATGTCGACGCAAGACTGTCGACATTCATCATTAAGACACTGCCAGGTCCCGACAGTCATGTGACAGAGATGTGTTCTGGTAAGTACACTTCCCCTATCCCTCTTCCTAATGCCTAACCCTAACCTTCTAGTCATCTGTTGCCATTATGAATTATGACCTTGTTATTATTAACCTAATGACTACATTGTGTTTCCATCGGCAACCTTCATCATTAGTACCGGGACTCATATCATCTCTATGCTGGGTGCAAAAGATCTATTTCATACAGGTGTCCCCACTCCATTCACCCGCCCCAAACAAGCACTGAAGTCTGCCTACATGCCCACAACACTCCCATGAAACGGATCAGTGCCTTACATCAGAAATGTTGCAATCTTTGTCACAGAAAGAGTGGTCTGTCCACTGATTGAGTCTCTGTCTGTGTGAGTATGCATGGTGCGGTGCAGCGAATGTGCAATTTGCAGGTACAGTATGTGTGGGATCCATCCGCATTTGGCCTTGCATCGGACTCAAATGTATGTATATGTTTAAATCATTGAGACTGTATCAGTTTATACATGGTCAGTTTCAGTTGTCTAACTGTGGCAGCAAGAAATCATCCATACGGTTGTGTTGAAGGTATTCACCCGTTTCTTCCAAATTACTTTGGACGCTCCAAATAATCCTGGGCTCAGCTCCGTAGATTTACCAACTTATCTTTCTATTTTCAAATGGTTGTATTTTTCCCTCTTTACAGAAAACTGAAAATCAATGACATCCAGAGTGGTTATTATAATGAAACATTAATTTAAAGGTTGATTCCTTCATATGAAATAGTTATGCAGTACATCATGCTATTCTTTGTGCTGTGTGTATGATATCCTGGCTCCATGGGAGCCTATGGACATTGTAATTTAGAAGGCTGCCAGTAGCTGGAGTCGCAGTGCACCAAAAAGGAGACAAGCTAGCCACAGTGCCAGGAATTTCTGGTTGGACATCCACAGTTGAGGCTGGAAGATGCAGAGGAATGGAGTGCAGAGCAAGGTAAGGTGCTGCAGGTCTGCTGAGAGCAAGAGAGACTGGGCAAAGCATTATCGCTGAAGTGGTGAGGATGATTGAAGCCACTGAGTACCTGCTTATGGTGTACTGAAGGACGACTGCAGAAGCACTAGTAAAGAGCGAGGAGGCTGAGAGTGGGATACACTGTGTCAGCACTGGGAGCCACAGCTGAAATCTGTGTAGACTGTGAGTAAGCTGTAGACAGAGATGTCCCTGCAGAGAAATTGAAATACTATTAAGCATGACTGAGAACTGTTTACGTAGTTTTGAGACTATATTAAAGATACTGAGAACTTTTGACAGATACTGAGAATTATTTAAAGATACTGAGATCTGTTGAGAGATGCTAACTAAAGAGTACTTTGGAACTGAACTGTTGATACTGTTAAGTGCTGTAGATAATTGCCATATATTAAAAACCAAAGCTATTGTTCCCTGGAATCCAGAAAGACCAGCATTTGATGCATTTACGTTATGGGGGATATTCAAAAACTGCCGATGAAGCTTCGGGTGATATTTCCCGATGCTTCATTGATGTGTTTTCACCCAAAAACACACAGGTTCAGCAAAACCTGTCTGTTCTCGGTAGAAACTGAACCGTTTTTGGGTGAAAACGGGGCTGTTTTCTGGGAATTTACTTTGCCTGCCCAAGGCAGGTGAAAAAAATACCCTGTAAAGCCGCAGCATGTGCCAGCTTATCGGGGCTAATTAGATAACCCCCCCAGCGACACATTTACACCTGCAGTCAATGCGGGTAATTGAATATACCCCTTAATCTGTGTTTTGCAAAGGCTACTGAGTCTAGTTTATTAAGACAGTTGAAATAATGCATTGTTTCTATTTTGTCAGGAATCGACTTACCACAGCTGCATCTGTCTGTCGGTGCGGTCCCCGTCCGGGGTCTCTACATCTCGCTGTCGCTGGTCGCCTTGTCACCGGACGTAATCTTGGGCCTAGGAGCGCTCCTGTTGTCAGCGGGCGTGCATGCACGCCGCGTTCCCGCCGGGCCTCGGCATGGGCGCCGCCATGACAGCTTACATCAGACTGCCGCATCGGCCAATCCGGAGCTTGGCCGCACCTCCTCATTCACTTCCCACCGATGCCTACAGACCGGGGGGTATATCAGGAGCAACAGGGTGAGTCAGTCCTTGTCCTGGACTTCGTGTCACTCCTATGACCTGTGTCTCTGGCTCCGTTCTCCAGTTCCTCCGTTTACCTGCTTTGCCTTCCAGTTTGTTCCGGTACTACCGTGGAACCACAAGTACCAGCAGCCCTTTTACCGAGATCAAGCTTCACACCTTTACCAGCTACAATGTGCTCCAGCCCTTTGCAGTAGAGACTCTCCTCCAGGTGCATCTCATCATCTACACCTGTTCATCAGCCTGCAAGCTGCCAGTGTTATTCCCAACTGCACTGAGAACTTTAAACCTTGTCTCCTGCAATTGCTACCAGGCTTGCTATTCCCACCAACATCTCTGCTGGCTGCACGGTCCAACAACTATCGGTTTCCATACCGACACATCGATCCCCTGATCGATTGAACTTATCATACAGACTTTGCCATAGACTCTCAGCTTTCACGCTGCACATTCACAATTGCATCATTACTGTTATTTTCAAGTATTCCTGCTGCCTTATTGTTTAAACTTACTGCTCAATAAAACAACGTTTGCGCACATGCGCAGGAATCCAATCCGGCCTCCTCACTTCTTCCATCCTACCTCCACTGACCCACTAGCGCCCCCTCCGGGGACACAAACTAAACAGAACCTGACAGTAAGTCCAGGACCGATGGACTCGGATGGTGGTCAGAATGTGGGGTCAGGGGCCTTACAAAATCTGGTCTCCCGCTTGGATGGTCAAGAGGCTGCGCAACAGCAGATGTTCCAGTTCCTGCAAGGAATGTCCTCCCGTCTCGATACACTACAACAATCTCTGCCCAGTGCTCTTGTTTCTTCTGTTCCAGTCACCCCTGCACCTGCAAGTGCAGCGGTTTCTCCTTCACCGGCTACATCAACTCCAGTGTCACGCTTGCACCTGCCCGTGCCCAGCAAATATGATGGCAGCCCCAAGCTATGTCGCGGGTTTCTTAATCAATGTGAAATCCAGTTTGAGTTGTTGTCACACAATTTCCCCACGCCAAGATCCAAGGTTGCCTACATCATATCACTGCTCTCTGGATCAGCTTTGAGTTGGGTGTCTCCTCTGTGGGAACGTGCCGACCCTCTTATGAATAACTATACTGAATTTGTGTCAACCTTCAGACGCATCTTTGATGAACCAGGTCGCGCAACATCAGCTTCTGCAGATCTTATCCAACTTCGTCAAGGTACCCGTAGCATGGGTCAATACGTCATCCAGTTCCAGTCATTAGCCGCAGAGATTCAATGGAATAACCAAGCACTGGTAGCAGCCTTCTGGCATGGACTCCCTGATCGGATTAAAGATGAACTAGCCACCCGTGACATTCCTGAGCAATTATCAGAGTTAATTTCTTTGTGTATCAAGTTGGACTCTCGCATTCGCGAACGCAACAGGGAGCGTGCTCGTAGTGAGCCTCGCAAGCCAAGAATGGTACCTCCGACACAATTTGAGCCTCCACCTTCTGACGAGCCTATGCAAATTAATAGGTCCCGCTTAACCCCTGAGGAGCGGTCAAGAAGACTTCGAGAGAGACTGTGTCTTTATTGTGCGGCTACAGGTCACCAAATTAATTCTTGTACAGCGCGTTCGGGAAACGCCATATCCTGACTTGTAAAGGAGGAGTCAAGTTTGGATCTTCTAGACAAGCTCCTTCAAACCAAGACCTTATCCTTCCTGTGACTTTAGAGACTAGGGCTGGACTCCAGTCTGTAACTGCATTAGTGGACTGTGGAGCTGCTGGAAACTTCATTACTCAAGCTGCAGTTGATAAGTTCCGTCTGCCTGTCTGCGAACTCACATATCCAGCCTACATCACTGCAGTGGATGGTAGCCGAATTTCCAAGGGTAACATCTCTCATCAAACCAAGCCAGTGGTGCTGGGAGTCGGGTTCCTGCATTCTGAATTAATTGAGTTCCTAGTCATCCCTCAGGCAACCCAGGAGGTTGTTTTGGGTATGCCCTGGCTCCAGCTACATAATCCGCAGATTGACTGGTCCACGTTACAACGGACTTCTTGGGGTTCACACTGCCATCAGTCCTGCCTAGCCCAAGTTCGTCCTGTGAGATCTTCAGAAGTTAAAGTTCAGTCAAGTCTTCCTGTGGCCTACCAAGATTTCTCTGACGTCTTCAGCAAAAAGGCCGCCAATGTTCTGCCGCCCCATAGGGAGTGGGATTGTCCCATCGATCTCATCCCTGGCAAGAAGCCACCTAGAGGACGTACTTATCCGTTATCTGTACCTGAAACCGAGGCAATGAGTGAATACATCAGGGAGAATCTACAGAAAGGATTCATCCGCCCTTCATCTTCGCCCGCCGGAGCGGGTTTTTTCTTTGTTAAAAAAAAAGATGGAGGATTACGTCCGTGCATCGATTACCGGGGGCTCAATGATATTACCGTCAAAAATAGCTATCCACTACCGCTCATCACTGAATTATTTGACAGAGTCAAGGGAGACCGCATTTTCACTAAGTTAGATCTCCGCGGTGCCTACAATCTCATCAGGATTCGAAGTGGTGATGAATGGAAAACGGCTTTTAATACTCGGGATGGTCATTACGAGTACCTAGTAATGCCATTTGGGTTGAGTAATGCCCCAGCAGTGTTCCAGCACTTCGTTAACAAAATTTTCCGTGATGTTCTGTATAAATATCTTGTAGTCTATCTGGATGATATCCTCATCTTCTCTCAAGATCTCTCCTCGCATCGCCTACAAGTTCGTGAGGTCCTCCGACGTCTTCGTGAGAACAGTCCCTACGGCAAGTTGTCTAAATGTACCTTCGAAGTTCCTTCCATACCCTTCCTAGGGTAATGTAATTTCTGGATCGGATCTCCAGATGGACCCGACAAAATTGGAAGCTATTGCCAATTGGTCTATTCCGAGTACTCTCAAGTCCATTCAGCGATTCCTGGGGTTCGCTAATTATTATAGGAAGTTCATCAGAGGATTCTCAACTCTCATTGCTCCTATTACCAGCTTAACTCGAAAAGGGGCAGATCATTCCAACTGGTCAGAAGATGCCATGGCTGCGTTTCAGAAAATCAAGCAGGCTTTTATGACCGCCCCAGTTCTGTCACAACCAGATGTTAACAAGCCATTCGAGTTGGAGGTAGATGCGTCTACAGTGGGAGTCGGAGCTGTTCTCTCCCAAGTGGGGGTTGGTGGAAAGATTCACTCTTGTGGGTTCTTCTCTCGCAAATTCCTTCCTGCGGAAGCTAATTACTCCATCGGTGACCAAGAATTACTGGCGATCAAGCTGGCTCTTGAGGAGTGGAGGTATCTCCTGGAAGGAGCAAAGTTTCCATTTAACATCTACACGGATCACAAGAACCTCCTCTACCTAAAGGCAGCCCAGTGTCTTAATCCTCGCCAGGCCCGGTGGGCAATGTTCTTCTCTCGTTTCAACTTTAAGCTTCATTTCCGTCCAGGTTCTCAGAATACCAAAGCTGATGCTCTGTCTCGTTCTATGGAATCCGAAGAGGAGATTTCCGATCCAGATCCGCATTCTATTTTGAATCCAGTTGTGTTTGCCTCGTCTCAAGTTACTCCTGTTCCGCCTCCTGGCAAGATTTTTGTTTCCCCTGAGCTTCGTTCTAAATTGCTGTCTTGGGCTCATCAGTCCAAGTTCACAGGGCATCCTGGTGTCCTAAAGACTTTCAAGTTCCTGTCTGAAACTTACTGGTGGCCGAAAATGAAGGTCGACATCAAGGACTTCGTGGCATCCTGCCCCAAGTGTGCCCAGCATAAGACTCCCAGACAGTCTCCGGCAGGTCAGTTACAACCATTATCCGTACCCAGCCGTCCCTGGTCTCACCTGTCCATGGACTTCATCTCCGATCTACCCTCCTCTCAAGGATTCAATACCATCTGGGTAGTTGTCGACAGGTTTACCAAAATGGCCCATTTTGTTCCACTCCAAGGTCTCCCTTCCGCCCCAAAACTTGCTCAAGTCTTCCTACGGGAGATTTTCCGCTTACATGGACTGCCTACTGAAATCATATCTGACCGTGGAGTTCAGTTTGTAGCAAGGTTTTGAAGAGCCCTCTGTTCTGCCCTACAAGTTAAGCTTAAATTTTCATCAGCCTACCACCCTCAGACAAATGGACAGACGGAAAGGGTGAATCAAGAACTGGAGACCTTCTTGAGACTCTACGTTTCCTCTTCTCAAGATGACTGGGTAGACCTGCTCCCGTGGGCTGAATTTGCTCATAACTTTTGCTATCATACTGCCATGGAGACCATCCCGTTCTTCGCTGTATATGGGCAACATCCTCGTGTCCCAGATTTCCAAGATCTACCAAACATCGATGTTCCTGCAGCAACTTCTGTTCTAAGTCAGTTATCGGTTACTTGGAGGAAAATTCATGTTTTCCTTAAAAAGGCCTCAAGTCGATACAAGTTCTTTGCCGACCGCAAAAGGCGTGCAGTTCCCAGCCTAAAACCCAATGATAGGGTTTGGCTTTCCACCCGGAACCTTCGTCTCAGAGTGCCATCGATGAAGTTTGCACCACGCTTCATTGGTCCTTTTTCCATTGACAAAGTCATCAGTCCTGTAGCGTACAAGCTCAGATTGCCTCCTTACTTACGAATACCTAATGCCTTTCATGTCTCTCTCCTTAGACCCTTGATCCTGAATCGGTTCCAAAGAGCTCTCCCAGTTGGCTCCAAAGTACGAACCCAACGGGACATTGAGTTCGAAATAGAGAAGATTCTGGATTCCCGTTGCCGGTACGGTCATCTGCAATATCTCATTGACTGGTCCGGTTATGGTCCTGAGGAGAGGAGTTGAGTAAATGCTACAGATGTTCATGCTCCAAGGTTGGTCCATGTTTTCCACAGAACTCATCCTTCCAAGCCACGTGGGTGTTCGGTGCCCACCCGTAAAGGGGGGGTACTGTCAGGAATCGACTTACCACAGCAGCATCTGTCTGTCGGTGCGGTCCCCGTCCGGGGTCTCTACGTCTCGCTGTTGCTGGTCGCCGGACGTCATCTTGGGCCTAGGAGCGCTCCTGTTGTCAGCGGGCATGCATGCACGCCGCGTCCCCGCCGGGCCGCGGCATGGGCGCCGCCATGACAGCTTACATCAGACTGCCGCATCGGCCAATCCGGAGCTTGGCCGCACCTCCTCATTCACTTCCCACCAATGCCTACAGACCGGGGGTATATCAGGAGCAACAGGGTGAGTCAGTCCTTGCCCTGGACTTCGTGTCACTCCTATGACCTGTGTCTCTGGCTCCGTTCTCCAGTTCCTCCGTTTACCTGCTTTGCCTTCCAGTTTGTTCTGGTACTACCGTGGAACCACAAGTACCAGCAACCCTTTTACCGAGATCAAGCTTCACACCTTTACCAGCTACAATGTGCTCCAGCCCTTTGCAGTAGAGACTCTCCTCCAGGTGCATCTCATCATCTACACCTGTTCATCAGCCTGCATACTACCAGTGTTATTCCCAACTGCACTGAGAACTTTAAACCTTGTCTCCTGCGATTGCTACCAGGCTTGCTATTCCCACCAACATCTCTGCTGGCTCCACGGTCCAACAACTATCGGTTTCCATACCGACACATCGATCCCCTGATCGATTGAACTTATCATACAGACTTTGCCATAGACTCTCAGCTTCCACGCTGCACATTCACAATTGCATCGTTACTGTTATTTTCAAGTATTCCTGCTGCCTTATTGTTTAAACTTACTGCTCAATAAAACAACTTTTGCGCACATGCGCAGGAATCCAATCCGGCCTCCTCACTTCTTCCATCCTACCTCCACTGACCCACTAGCTCCCCCTCCGGGGACACAAACTAAACAGAACCTGACATATTTATAGCCAATGAGGTGCTGCAGCAGGCAAGCAAGTAAGCTAATGAAGCCTGTTTAACTAACAGGAAGAGTAATTGCCCATTGCTTATTCACTACTGTTCTGCAAACTACTGTGTTGAAATTGCTAAATTCTTTTTGTGCTCTCATATGTATAGTGATCATTATTTTGTCATATAGTGACACTGTTGTCATAAATAAATTTAGATTATTCTATTTATCATGGCTATTTGTTAAGTTATGTTATTTTACTGTGTGTATTGGACTATCTTGTGGAGTCATTGCCAGAGAAGAAGGAAGATATACTGAAGTAACCATTTAAGCTGTAAGGTACCATCTGTATCCAACCTATCTGTTCCCACACCAACAGGTACAACATGTAGTGCCATCTTCTTTAATTAAATGGACATACAGTATCTCAAACATTCTTTGATCGTGTAAGTTTTTACTCTGGGTCTCTGCTGTGATTCCTGATGGTTTTGTTATTTTTTGCATTTTGATTAGTTTTTTTTATTACTTTGTTTCAGGATTGTGGTTATGTAAAGAAAAGGACATATTACAGATTTGCCCTCATAGACTACTGCTCTAGGAGCCCCAAATACCCCCTCTTGGTGCACCAGGGTCAATGAGGCTTAGCTGCTGCATGCGTTCTTTAAAAAATATAAAATAAATTGTATATTACTTAAAAACTAAAAACTGCAAGACAAAGCTACATTGCTAGCATATGCTGAGCACTGGGGCTTGTGGTAATTGTACATGTGTGTGTGTGACTAAGCCCGAAATCTCAAAAAAGTGTCCAGATATGAGCGGTCAATATCTCATGCCACATTTGTTTATAAGAACACATCCGTACACTTACTGTAAGTGCCTTTTAATATTTATGGAGGAAAATCCCCAAAAAGCACTGCATATAGCAGGAATTTGGAATGCCATTCTCATGCCCCAAATGCAAGCACATGGGCTCCAAACTAAGCCTAAAAAGTAAAGAGACTGCTCATACGATCTCAATACAGGTTCAGACCCGGCAAAGCTGATTCACATGTGCAGATGGCATCCAGTCATATTGCCAACATTCAGAATGTCTGCATTGTAATACGGAATGGCTCAGAATTTTGACATGTTCATGAAGTTGACTTGCAACATGTAGATATGAAATAGTGACACATGTTGGCATTATGAGCATTATAGCATTAGGCTGTCATTAGGGTGTTAGCATTAGGCTGTCAATTAGACCATATTGTTGACATTCTCACTAATAACATGCATAATGTTTTGGCATAGTGAATGCACACATGCCGAATGACAATGGTGGTCATTCCGAGTTGTTCGCTCGCTAGCAGTGTTTAGCAGCCGTGCAAACGCTATGTACCTACTCATCGCTTGCGATCACGTCAGACTGTTCAGTTCCTGTTTTGACGTCACGAACACGCCCTGCGTTCGCCCAGCCACACCTGCGTTTTTCCTGGCACGCCTGCGTTTTTTCGAACACTCCCTGAAAACAGTCAGTTGACACCCAGAAATGCCCTCTTCCTGTCAATCACTCTGCGGCCATATACCACACCACTGCGTCTATCTGGCTGCACATATGCGATCAGTAATTACCGCAGAGGGCTCCAAAGGAGCCCTCTTCTCTATTAATAAAGTGCAAATGTAACTCATGAGCTAAAATGTGCTGCCACCATCTAAAGATGGCACTAGTTAGCGCAGCCAAGCTTTATATAAAAGAAAATTAGCTTGGTGATTCAGGATTTTATGCAATATTCCCCTATGATAAAACAAAACTAAAAATGTGTTCTCTGAAACTAGCCATTTCCTGAGCATTGCTGCATTTTTGGCCTTGATAAATAGACCCCGTAGTGTCCAGGTGTTCCTGAAAGGCATCACAGATGTTACAGACAATCTAGCCTGTCAAGTATGCAGACTCCATAGGAACACAAGCAAACTCCTGTGGTAAGAATACAATTTCCTTTGCAGTAAGTATTGAGCTGCTTATTCAGTGTTAATTGTGCTACTTATTTTAATGCATTTCTTAAAAACACAACAAAATAAGTACATCATTAACAGTGGGAGGGAAACTGCTAAATGGAATTGAATAATAAAAATATATTTTCTCCAGAATTTAATTTTACTACAAATAGTACGGCGTAGCACATAGCATTTTCTACTGGTTATTAGTCTATTTTTAAGGCACCGGCTTATTCAGCACTGTTCAATGGCGGATAGTACACAGAAATCTGATACAAAAGAAATCTAGAGCACATTCATCGGGAATTTAACGAGGACCGGGTGTGCTACAGCTCATGGCCCAGAAGGGCATATTTCAGGAGGTAAAAGAGATTTATACTACGCTATTTTGGGTCTGTCACAATCCCGCACCCCCTTTCCTTCTGCTCCTGAGGCGTGTATGAGAAATTCTCCATAAAAAGGATATTTTTAAAACTTGGCAATTGGAGGTAGAAAGACATAAGCACTTAATGATCTTTGCAGAAAGTCGCAGTAAACGGATGTATCTTTAAATGGCTGCCAGAACTGCACTTACAAGGTCAGAGTCTTGCACAAGCCAGCTTAGCGATCACATGTGTGTAAGGGTCAAAGGTTCAGTACTATATAGACATATGAAAAATGCAATCATTAGGAGAGGGTGGAGGTGACTTGAATTGCTCTCAAGATTTTCTATTCCCTGGAATAATAAAAGAACATTTTTTCTTCTACATATGTTCTTTTTCATTGAGTAATGACACTTACATAGAGGGCTTTTTCTTTTTCTTTATTTTGTTGGCCTTAACAGCTGACTGATTCAACTTCCGAATTTACACTCCAAATCAGGAAGGTCACTTTATATATTCACTAGAGGGTAAAAGTTATACGGTTCTGGACATTTGTGAATTATTCATGGCCCATCTACCCACCTCTCACATAAAAAGGTGGAAATATCAAGAACATTGTAATTAACCAGGTTGTTCGAGGTGCATGTCTGCCCACATTTCACAGGCTTAGCTCTGCTGCCAGAGGTAAAGCGACAGCTTCTCAGACAAAGTGGAAGCACACAAAGTAGGTCTGCCAAGGCTATGTGCTGCATTATTAATCAAGATTTCCAGCCAATTTACACATATCTGCATACATTATTCTAAAAAAGCAAGCACACCTATTTCTTTTGTTAGAGCAATACATGTAGAGAAGTAAGAATTGCTACACAAGATCTTCACCCGGTGTGATCTGCCTTTCTTACAGAACAAGATACTCGCAAATAGGGAACAGGCAGCAGGGTATTTCGCAAAATCCACAAAGCAAGCTATGGTCAGGGCAGGCAGCAAGGCAGGCAAGGTCAGTACACATTCCTAGGTCATGGGCAGCCAGGAGAGAGACAGAAAACAACAAGCAAATGTGGCAGCGCTGATGATTAGGTAGGATTTTTCTCACATTAATAAATGCCTGGATGGGTAAAAGATATTAATTTAATAATTAAAATAAAGAGTGAAAAGTATATATTCAATATAAATACGTTAAATTGAAGCAGGTACACAAAAAAACCCCACCTGCACCTCCCAATAAGGTTTCTAGATTAGAACCAGTCTCTGGGGTGATTAAGTGCCCTTTCCTATTAATACCCCCGTTAGGGAAGAGAGAGACCACTTTCCTTTCTCCCACATCCTGCGGCATGGGCCATACAAGCTGCGTGCCAGATGAGGGAGTTATGTGCATGGTAGAGGAAGGTGCAAACACAGGATTTCTAGAGGGGAGTTCCCAAATGCAGTCCACAATCTCCTGCTCTGCAGAACATTGGAGGAAATGCGGGAGTCTGGTGGAGAAGAAGAACCTAGTACAGACGCTGAACATATGTATGTATATATGTATGTATATATATATATATATATATATATATGTGTATATATATATATATATATATATATATACACACACACACAAATAGAAAGTTCAGCACTCACCATAGCAAGCTCACTTATCCTCACAACATCAATAAATAAATGATGGGGGTTTAGTTAGTGAATTGGCCAATGCACGGAAGCCTGCATACCGCTCGCCAAGGTACCCCACCTTCTTGCAGGTCCTACACACTATCACAAAGTCTCAAAAATTAAAACCTGGCAACTGTATCACACATAATATATCTGCACACATGCCCACTAGGTTTAATGTGTATTTGCCAAACATCTTATGGCTTTTAAAGGTACACCTCTTCTGCCCTCAGTCCAGTCTCCTGCGGCGGCGTTGTGCATCACAAATCAGGCGCCGGTCCATGAACCAATCAGAGCTTGCGGTCCGGCAGCGGCGGCTCCTGATTGGCTGCCGGTCTGTGAGCTCTGATTGGCTCACAAACCAGTGCATAATTGTGATACATGCCGCTGCCGCCAGAGGGAGAGAGACCGGAGTCGGACTGATTGGGCAGGAGAGGGGAGAGGCGCCTGCTGCGCTCTGCTCTCCCCAACACAGGGGATGCAAGGTGGCATTCTGGTGGTACTGCATACAAGGTGCCAGTTTCTTACTGGTATGCAGTGCCGCCCCATACTGCCATACTTGCAGCACTGCTGAACGCTCAGATCCACACTCACAAAAAACTTGGTAAAAGCTGCTACCACTGTGTCCTTTAAACTGCATGTTGTGAAGGCATCTCTAGTAATTGTATTATAGGCTATTGCTATTGTTATAATTTCAGCTGCTGGCCAAGTGGACGGATGTTTTCGGGCAACTGGAAACCCCCCTGCGTTTGCCTATGGGTAGCAGATCCCAAAGGTAGGGAGCATAGTTGAATGCTCACAAGGTTGGGCTGAGCATGCCCAAGGTGGTAAATATGGTAGGTGGCATGGTTGTGGTCTGCGAGGTTGGGCCAAGCATGCCCCAGGTGGTAAGATGTGGAACTTGTGAGATCCTTGCACACTTGCCTTGCAGTTTGTTGTAATTGTGTTCTTTTAAAGTTAAGCTGTGACAGATTTCTTTTGCTAAGAGCTACTAGTATTGAGTCAGTTATTGGTTGGTGCAATATGGTGGGGCTCCGAAAAGTCGACCTCCCCAGTCTTATAACTATTAGTTTGTATTCATGTTGGAGATATCCATGGAATAAAGTGGATTGCCATTTAAGGTGTTAGAAAGGATTCCTGCTCATAAACATCTTAGTGATATTTGGTGGACCCCCTTTCTTTGAAAGTAAAGCATTCATAACCAAGAACCAGAAATAACGACACTGAGACTTGAATTTTGGCAGAAAATTGTTAGCTATTTATTTGTCCCTAACCATTAGGAAACCTGTAAATAAAGAGATTAATTTAATATGCCGCTCCAGCTGGCATATGGTGGCGGCCCAAAAGAACGGCTCAATTAATCTAAATTAACCTTAAATAACTTAACCCTATAAATTTACTAAAAACTTACCATAAACCGGTAATAGGTGACAACTCAACCCCCACAGTGACTACCCACCGCTCCTGGGTGCCCTGCCGCTGCCTTCCCGGACGGGTGGTCAAGCGGCCATAAGTCGATGGAGGTGAGTGCACCTAAACCACAACAAACTGTAAAACACTACAGTTTTCTCTACAATACCAAACTGCCGTTCTTTTCCGCCAATAAATAGCCAACGAAAACAGCCAACAACTTTAAAGCCAAAGCACCACGTGCCAAAATTTCCAACTACCAGGGCGGGAGGGTGGGAAACCAAATCACCAAGAGACTTAAGATGGCTTCACCTTCCCTATATATATCAAGCCCTCCCCCTAAAGAAGGCTGTACTTTCCTCACAGCTAGGTCCACCCCTCCCCAGATGTTTAACTCTTTTCTCTCCTATGCAGTCAATACTCTCTCCTAAACATCTTAGTGATATTTGGTGGACCCCCTTTCTTTGAAAGTAAAGCATTCATAACCAAGAACCAGAAATAACGACACTGAGACTTGAATTTTGGCAGAAAATTGTTAGCTATTTATTTGTCCCTAACCATTAGGAAACCTGTAAATAAAGAGATTAATTTAATATGCCGCTCCAGCTGGCATATGGTGGCGGCCCAAAAGAACGGCTCAATTAATCTAAATTAACCTTAAATAACTTAACCCTATAAATTTACTAAAAACTTACCATAAACCGGTAATAGGTGACAACTCAACCCCCACAGTGACTACCCACCGCTCCTGGGTGCCCTGCCACTGCCTTCCCGGACGGGTGGTCAAGCGGCCATAAGTCGATGGAGGTGAGTGCACCTAAACCACAACAAACTGTAAAACACTACAGTTTTCTCTACAATACCAAACTGACGTTCTTTTCCGCCAACAGCGAAAGACTCATCCCCAACAGTCTTTCGCACCGCCACCATAAACCTACCCTAACTCCTGCAAAGCGAAACCTAGATCCTCCAGAAAAAACATCATCCCCTCATTGGATAGATGTACTCCATCGCGCCGGAAAAGGTGGCTGTCTCTGAAACGTATCCTCGGGTGGCGAACCACCCTCCCACCGTGGGACAGCACCCACTTTGCCACCGCTCCGTTCACCTTTTTCCGGGCCTCATCAATCTGGCGACCATCCGCCACACCCCTCCAACACAATCTCGGCACCATCATGGAAAAAACCAACACACAATTGGTCCATGCCGCGGTCACACTTGCCAGATCCTGTATCATGGCCCACCGCAGATCCAAGGATGTCCTCTTCCCCAAGTCGTTGCCACCTAGATGGACAACCAACACCTTAGGGACCCCATGCTTGCTGGCCTGACTCACTAACCTACTCCTCAGCTCGCCCCACATCATTCCTCGCCAGCCAAGCCATCTGACACCCTGTACTCCAAGCAATGCCTGAGACCCTTCCGAGGCCACAAACCTGGCCGCCCCATAAATATAAGAGTGGCCAACCACCCAAATGGTCAAATTGTCGTCAAACCATCCTGAAGGGAAAAAGAGGGGTAGAATTGATTACTAAGAGGCTTATTATTTGTTTATACTGAAGGATCTGCCAAAAAAGAAAACTTTAGATCTCGCTATTGTAGCAGTCACGGCCTAGCCGACTGCACCATGTTTCATAGCCAATTTAAGAGCGCAATTAAAGACACAAAGGGGGAAAGATCAAATAAAACAAACAAAATAAAAACAGGGGGGGGGGGGGGAGGGGGGGGAGGGGGGGAGGGGGGGGGTATAAAATGGGAAACACATGTAATAACTCAGCTGGAGGTGAAACGTAAAGACCTGCTGAGGGACTCTGATTAGACCAAATTAGCCGAATTGTAGATTAGAATTCAGTCCGTCAAGTCAGGCAAAAAATCGCAAATAACTCCAGACCCCCGCTGCCGACTCATGCCAGCAACGGCGAGTAGCTAATCCCTGAGTAGGATAAAACGAAACAAAAGGGGGTAACATCAACAGACGCACAACACCATAAATTCACAGAACTGCAACAACCTAATACATTGCAACTTTAAACAACGCACCAAGCGCAAACCGCCCGCTCATGTGACGGGGCGAATATATCGTCTATAACTTGACGACTTCCATCGCCCCACCGCCTGTATTTCAGTTCTGGAGCAACCCGCCGCAGCAGCCGATGTCGCTGCGCCTATGCGAAAGGAATGGGTACCGAAAGCAGTGGGTGGGAGGCCCAAGCCCGCCAAACAGCGACTCAGCATCCATCGAAACTGATATTTCGTGACTGGCAGCCCATCATAATGCAACAGCCAAGACCCCTCTTTAACGGGTCGCACCACCACGTATTGCCTTGCCAGCCCCACCGGGCAAATGCTCTCCTCTAGCGCTGGAACCATTGTAACCCAGCGCCCTCTCCCCACTTGATCCGTCTTGGATCGTCGCAACCTGCACAGCAAGGACCTCTCACCCACTACTACGTCTCCGACCAGCATGCGCGAATCTGCTCTCTTGGAAGGCGCTACCAACTCAGAAACTCGAAAGGCCCCGTGGTAAGCCATTGAGAACGCCAAACTAAACAAAAGCGTCTCAAACCTGGACGACGCGACTCGCCCTACTGCCTCGATGACGGCCGGCAACAACGCTGCATCGATGGGCCGCCTCCTATCCGGTGGCGACGGCGTGACTCGCGCCCACCCTTTCATTGCCTTCCGCAGAACCTCGCTTTTTGTTACGTCAGGGACGCCTCGCAGCTTGCAGAAAAATGATATGCCTGCCAAATACCGCGAAACCACTGCTCGTGACCTACCGGAGACGAACAGCTCCCACATAAACGAAAGCATCAGCCTATGCCTGCTCTTACCTTGATGCTGACGCCCCTGTACAAACTCCTCCCATTCACTCCAAGCTTGTCCGTACACCTTGAGCGTGGCCGGCGCGATTGACCGCAACGCTAGACCCTCCAGTCCGGCCCGATCACCTGCCAAACATAACCAGGACAGTGAAAACCTTGCTCTTCAGCCTCAGGTGCCAAATCCCAAAATCTCTCCCACTGTCCACGCGACAACGCGTCTGCGATTCCGTTTTCTAAACCGGGCACGTGCTGCGCTCGGAACCATAGGTTCCTACGTAAGCATGTCAAAAGCAATTGCCCAAGTACCCGCAGTACCACTAGCGATTTCGCCCTCTGGTTATTTATCGCATGCACCACGCCCAGATTATCGCACCTGAACACTATGCTGCGGTTAGCTAACCGATCGCCCCAAACTTCCAACGCTACCATAATGGGAAAAAGCTCCAGCAGCACCAGATCTCTTGTAAGACCCTCGCTATGCCAATTTGCCGGCCAAGATGCCACGCACCACGATCCCTCCAGAAAACAACCGAATCCAGAGGCACCTGCAGCATCAGTAAAAAGCTGCAAACTCTCGCTGTCAACGGCTGGCGCTTGCCATATTCTCACCCCGTTAAAATCCTCCAGGAACGAAGCCCAGACGGCCAAATCCCTTTTTAATTCCGAGGACAATCGGACGAAATGATGCGGCCTGGCACACCCCGCTGTTGCCCTTTCGAGCTTCCGGCAGAAAACCCTGCCCATCGGTATTACCCGACAAGCAAAATTCAACATGCCCAGCAAAGACTGCGCCTGCCGCAGCGTGACTTTACGCGAGCCGCTGAAACGGCAAATAGTTTCGCGGAGCTTTGACACTTTGTCCTGGGGCAGGCGACACTCTCCCGCCACGGTGTCAATTTCAATCCCCAAAAATGAAAGACAGGAGGCCGGACCCTCCGTTTTATCCCTGGCTACCGGGACACCGAAGTGGTAAAAAAGGGCTCGTGTGCTAAAGAGCAAATCGCTGCATCTTGTGCCAGTAGCCGGCCCCGCACACAGGAAATCATCGAGGTAATGTGCAATCCCGTGACCGCCTGACGCAGACTCCACGCACCAATGAAGAAAAGTGCTAAAGCGCTCGAAAAACGCGCACGAAACGGAACATCCCATCGGCAGACATTTGTCGATGAAATACTCCGCCCCAATCCGAAAACCCATAAAGCGAAATGAGTCCGGATGCAATGGCATTAATCTAAAGGCTGACTCAACATCAATCTTAGCCATGAGGGCCCCGCTCCCGTAGCTGCGGACCATCTCTAGCGCCTCGTCAAATGACTGATACACCACCGAGCAATGAGCCGGTGGTATTGCGTCGTTGACCGATGCCCCTGGCGGGTAAGAAAGATGCTGAATGAGCCGAAAAGCGCCCGGAGTCTTCTTTGGTACTACCCCGACCGGGGAGATGACCAAGTCATCCACCGGGGGTGACTTAAACGGCCCTTCCATCCAGCCCAACCTGACCTCCTTATCCACTTTCTCCCGTAACACAGTCGGCAAGGCTCGGGCGGACTGAAGGTTCCTGTGCGCGCGCACTGACACTTCGCTTGCAACAGGCAAGCGAAAACCAAACTTAAAACCTTCTAACAAAAACTTTGCATCCCTTTTATTGGGATACAGACCCATCCATTTACCCATAGTTTCCAACTTAACTGGCGTTGGTGCTCTGCTGAGCGGTCCCGCTCGCGGCCTGCTTAGGGTAGGGTTGTTTCCCCCGATTGCCTTGTCGTCCCCCTTTGAAACAAGAGGAGGCTGGGTGGGTTCCACCGCACTGCTGGCAAGAGTGGCGAAAACGACACTGTTTGCCAAATGAACATGTTCCGCTGTTAAAAGCGAAGCATTTCCCCCGAGGGGCAGGCCGCCCGCCCATGCGAACGGCCAACCCGCCTGTCTTGGTAAATCCCCCGTCCGCGCCCGTTCCCTGCGCTGACGACCCCCCGCGGTGCCCACCCGTTCCCTGCTTCTGGGTCTCTTCCTCCCGCTGGGATGCCCGGGTCACTTTGAGCCAGACCTCCACGTCTTTGAACCCAAAGTCCATAACCCGTAACCCGTCCTGCTTCTCCCGAAACTCTTGGTCATATCTCCGCCATTCCGAGCCCGAGGATGTGCGCTGCATGTCGTGCACGAGATGAAGGTACCGGATGATATTCATGTGTTCCTCCGGCCTGTCCTCCAAATAGCAAGCCGCAAACACCCAAAAACCGGCCAGCCAGTTATCAAAAGACCTGAAAGCTTCTGCCCCCATGCCCTTCGTAGCGGCCGCCGCTTTGTAATCCTTCTTCATGGCCTTAGTCAAACCGAATAAGTCCACAAAGTCACCCCTACGTATCTTTTTGCGGCAGCTGTCTCGCAGCCCCCGCATAACTGCGGTGTACTCGCAGCGCACTACCCCCGGAAGGTCTCGCCTCTTCTTTGTCCTACGCTCCTCTTCACTAATTCGCCTGCGCCGCTTCCGCCTTTTCTGCTGTTTTGCTGCCCTTTTGGCAAGTTTCTCGGCCTCCTTCCTTGCCCTAGCAGTACTATCAGCGTCGGACGCTTGCGACGCCAAAGAGGAGGATGAGGAGGAGGACGAAGAGCTACGCGAACTCGAGCTTGCGGTGGAAATTGAAATAAACTGTACCAACTCACCGGATGCCGTCGACCTCTCCGACCCGGATTGTTCGTCGTCTTCATTCCAATCGTCATCAACCGCGAAGTCTGCCGAATCCCTTTCACCTGGTTCCTCTGTGGAAGACAAAACAAAAGAGGGCCCGGCCCGCGCCTGCGGCGCACGCCGGGCACCCCGAGTGGAATGCGCCGTGGCCGTGTTCCCCTGCCGCTCACTGTCTGATCCTAGCTCCAGCTCCGCCGCGGCAGCCCCCAGCTCTCGGCAGGCTCGTGCCACTCGCTGCGCCGCTGATGCCCTGCCATTGCCTGACCCCCTGCGTCCCGCAGCGTGGCCGAAATCCGCCTTTGCCCTAGGGGAGGCCACTGCAGCTAATGGCCCCAGAGCCTCCACCACCGTGGCCAGCGCCGACGCTATGGCCCCAGGAGTATCCCATGCGGCGCGACCCCCGGAAACATCGCCCGACGGACGACCGGTCCTTGGTTGGGCGCGAGCCCGTGCCCACCGACCGCCCGACGCACCCCGGGGATCCTGCCCCTCATGCTCTAACCCGAAGGCAAGAGCCCCCCGGCCGGCCCAGTCGCTCTCCCTTTCCGATCCTTCCCCTTCCCTATCCAGGGAAGGAGAAGAATCCCCTGGTCCTGGGGAGGACCCGCTGTCGCGGGCCGCGGCCCTGCGGCCGCTGACCCATTCTCTGTCTCCCCTCCTGCCGCGGGACCCGGTGCGTCCTGCGACGGTCCCAGGGACCTGCTGCCTCCCTGCGCGTGCTCCCCCGCGTGTCACCTGACCCGCGAAGAGTGCACCCGCATGCTGCTGGCGGCCATCTCTTGCTGCCTCTGCTGTGCCCCCATCACTCTTTGCCCTGTCCATGCGCCCAGCGCTGCCTCCCCGAGGCACACGCTGCACCCCCCTAAAACTGTCTCTCCCCCTGCCGAACTCCGGCATCCGGGGAGAAGAAGAAGGTGGCCTGTGCAATGCTGGCGCCGCTGCGCGCGCCCGTGCGCGGCCAGCGGCGTCCAGAGCGAGCGTGGGCGCGCGCGCACCTTGTGCGCGCGCCCCACGTCCTCCCGTCAACGGCCTCCCGGACTGCTCCTCCACTTCGGCCGCCGCGCGAGGCTCCTGTATAGTCCCCGCGCGGCGACCGCCAGCTCCCTCAACCATCCTCTCCCCCCGCCCGGCCCGAACAGCCGACCGCGGCGAGGCAGGAGAGACCGTGTCTGACCCACTCGGGCGCCCCCCGCGGCGCGGGCGCCCGCAATGATCCCGGGCTCGGCGGCTCCCGGCGGGGACGGCCACCGCCCGCTGACACTCGAGCGGCCTGCAGGGACCCCTGGTCCCCCACGCCGCCCTCGTCTGGCCGGAGTGCCCGACTCGGCACCCGGCGGCGAGTCCGCCCGGGCCCCGCCAGCGCTGCCTGTGGGCGCATTTGAGGAGGCCCTAAGGGCCGGAGCCCCGTCCCCTACGCCGCCCACCGCCGCCTCAGGGCCCGCTCGGCCGTCCGACCCACGGTACCGAGCCGGGGCCCTCAGCACGCGCTGGGGACGAGCGGACATCTCAGCAGACAAAAAACAATACCGGGAGGGTCAAGTAAATTCAAATGGTAAGGGGATACTGTAGAGGAGAGCACCAAGAGTGGGTCAGCCCATATACTATAGACACAGCAAGATTCAGCAATAAAACAAGATTTGCTGGCACTGCAGCACTCACCAAACCAAATCACCAAGAGACTTAAGATGGCTTCACCTTCCCTATATATATCAAGCCCTCCCCCTAAAGAAGGCTGTACTTTCCTCACAGCTAGGTCCACCCCTCCCCAGATGTTTAACTCTTTTCTCTCCTATGCAGTCAATACTCTCTCCATCTCTTCCCTGATGGAACAAATTACATAGCTAACTAGAGTCCAGATTTAGACAGAATAATCTCAGTCTAGGGAAATGTCCTGCAGTCCCAGTACTGTATGCCACATATGCCCTATAGTTACAAATAAACATACTTGTCCCTTTCACACACAAAAGGCCACAGGCAGGATGGAGCTATGCAAAAAATGCAGTCAAACCTTTAGAAAATGACAACGTCATTTGTAGATGGCATTACACTATAGAACATTATATGCTTCTATTCTTTTTTTCTCCCTGGTTGGATCCCTCCCAGCATCTCACGCGGCTCAACACATGCTCAGAAGGACTCCCGGATACTAAACCCTAAAATTGTTCCGATCTTATTGTGCGGGCTATTCTTTGTGATTGTTTTCATGCATATGGCATTAGTAAATGCCGTTATGCTGAGAGGTAGGATACATTGCATTCACAATGTGATGTGTCAGGGGGTTGGGTTCGTGTTACTGGTGGCGGGATCCCGGCTTTTAGATGTGCTCGCCACAGGTTCTATTCCCGCTCTATGGGAAGTTCCTGTTGGTCGGCATGCTGACCATCGGGCTGTTCACCGTTCGGTATCCCGGCATCGGAATAGTGACCGGTGAATCAATGCTACTAGAACACGTGAGGTTGGACACTATACATACTGGGACAAATGTAATAGGGTCCGATTTGGCAAAACTGCAGATTTTTTTTACAATTTTGCAGCAGAATTTAAAGCAATGTTTGGACCCATTCTCATTTTCACTGAAAAATCTATTATATTTGCCCCGTTATCTTTCTCCAAGCTTACAGTATATATCAGGCCAGAGTTTTACAAACTCCGCCATTACAGTCCATGTTTTAGATATCCATGTTTGGGTCCAGATGGTTAAATCAAATTGACTGATGTACTAAATAAGTGAATTGTGCTCAAGTATGGATATCCTGTAAACCTGGACTGTCATGATGGAGTTTGGGAACAAAGGCTTTTTTTAATTTGAATTTTGCTAAAAATCACGTAGACAGTATTTAAACAGGTTTCACTCTTCACACGTCCCAGAGGCGAGTGTATGTAAGTTTGGCCAATGATTTTCATCTTTACTTGTGGCTGAAGGTACATAACCGATTGGTAATAGGGTATTCACAATTCAAGTTTGGCGTATGTAGAGTTGTGCATACACATAAATACACCCACATCAAATAGATCTTTCAAAAAATGTCTGTGTTCGGCCGGCATCCTGCCCAGGCGCTGAACTTGGGCGGCATTACATCCCACCCAACATCTGTGCATCTGTTTAGCCAGCCCACATTTACCTCGCAGTCACCGCTCTGGAACGCCCCATTCATCTCTGCTACTGTGCATCTAACTTTAACTACGAAGCGATTTCTGCGTATCTGCGCATGCACAAACGTTGGTACGTGCATGTGCAAGGTCCTAAACTGCGTTCTCACCAGAATGCAGTTTAAGACCTGAAGGGGGGCGGGAACGGGGTATCGACAGCACATTTTTGGGGCGTCGACGCTCTGTTTTAGGGGCACAGTCCGGACAGCAGAGGTGTGTCCGACCATTGGAGGGTCGGGCCAGCGGCTGTGACCCTTAACATGGCAGGTAGCCGTCTATCTTCGTAGCTAGGCTGCCGTGTGATGCCCTCGCATGTCGGCGGTGGGGAGGGGGCTGGATCTGGCATGCGCGGTGGACTTGCCCTGTGCTGGGCGTCTCCCCGTATGTCAAAGAAATTGATTGTAGATGTGCATTTTCTTACACCTCTAAGATCAAATCTTTGTACTGTGACTTTGTACGAACAAAATCAGGAGCTATGTGTGGTCAAAAAACATACCTCCACTGTGTCCCACTCCGAGCCAGACCCTGTGATTCTCTTGCCTGTATAAGATTACCCTGCCCATTTTCATCCATACCAGTGTCGGACTGAGGCATAAAGGGCCCACCTGGGGAATGCAGTGGTAGGGGCCCATGTTTAGAGGTGTGGCCAGTCTCCTGAAGGGGTGTGACCAGCCGCCACATTGGTTTGCCTAACAATGAGAGTGCATGGGCTGGGCCCCTTGACAAATGTATATAGTAAATATTGCTAATGCATGCATGATATTGTACCAGAGTAATACACCATAGTCCTGTGCACTGCAGTAGAAGGTAACATGTACTGTATAATGTACAATTCAAGTGCACAGTCTAGAACAGTGTTTCCCAACCATGGTCCTCAAGGCACACTAACAGTCCTGGTTTTAGTGATATCCAGGCTTGAGCACAGGTGACTCAAGTAGTACCTCAGTTATTTTGATTTAACCATCTGTGCTGAAGCCTGGATATCACTAAAACCTGCATTGTTGGTGTGATTTGAGGACCGCGGGTGGGAATGCCTGGTCTAGAACCTGATCCATAGTAGAGTGGAAGGGGCCCCCAGATAGTGGGGCCCACTGGTTTCCCCTGTACCTCTGTGGGCCAGTCAAACCCTGATTCACACTGTATGGAAGACATGCATGTTTAGATACAGAGCTTATTACACTTTGCTTTGCCTACAGGTATATGAGTGATAAACGTAATGTAATCCGCGCCCTCTGCAGCTGCGTTCAATACATGTAGCATAAAGAACTGTTGGCACCAGAAGCGTTTGATTCAAACATACAGGATTGTTATTTAAGGCTCATATGATAATACAGTTTACTTATTGGTAATATGACTGGAGTCCTCTCTGGGGAAAACCACAGTTCAATAATATTCATAAATAAAATAGCATGAACCCAAGCTGTACGTCAATTAGACTTTCATGAGCAACAGTACTTTGTATTCTAGAGGACTTAAAGATTTATTGTTTTAAACAACCTTGGCAGCAGGAAGGAGATGCTCGCTCTGCTAGGCTTCTCCATATTTCTCCCGGTACCTGGGGGGAAGCGGCTTCCCATGAACTGCAGTACAATAAAAACAAGTGATCATGCCTCAGGTGCTGCCGTACATTTGTTCTGCAACCCTTCAGTTATCACTGCAATGTTTCATTTATACTAACAAAAACGTAACGCTGCTGTGCAGGTAACTGAAGTGTACACTTCATCTATTGCGGGCCAAATGCTGCCGTATATGCAGTTATACATCAGTACTTCGGCCATAGCAATGCAACACAGGTTAATTGGCTGATTTGATGACCTCATGCAGATGAAGGAGACTTTAGTACAGCACTCGTATCACCAGTTATCTAACATTTTCCATTGATGGGCAGGGTAATAGCTGTCACAGCTCTCTATGTGGCATAGTACAGAAGGATAATGCAACTGTGAGCATCTTCATATCCCAGTGCCCACTGTTTTTCTTTTTGCAGATGCAGCCATTATTACCCCTATATCCTTTGCTGGGTGCAAGAGCTCCATCTGAAATAGGCGTCCCCCCGGTAATCTCACAACGCTCTGAGAATAGCAGATGCCATGATACTCCCACAAGATGGTACTCCTCCATGCCAATGACCAGGTACTCCCACAAGATGGTTCTCCTCCACGCCAATGACCAGGTGCCGCCTCATTGACACTAAGAACCTCCCATTTCATGTATGGAGGGAAGCAGCTGCTCTATTTGCTACAGCTTAATTTGCTAAAATTCGTTAGATAAGGCCACATACACAGCTAAGTGTGACTCAGGACATAAATGTTCAATGATCACATTAAGAGGACTTCTAAACTGGACTGAATGACAAGTTAGTTGTCCATTATTTACATTTATAGAATAATATTGTATTCAATGCGATACTAGTACCTGGAGATTATTACCTTCACTCCTCCATGGATTAATTTACCCCACCTCCCTTCTTTGTGTCTTCTACTTTTCTCCAACCTGAATAACATAACACAACTTGTAAGTCACCATACTACAGTACGGATGGTGTAATGGTTAGCATTACTGCCTCACAGCACTGAGCACATGGGTTTGCTTCCCAACATGGCTCTACCTGTGCGGAGTTTGTATATTCTCCCCGTACTTGCGTGGGTTTCCTCCCACAATCCAAAAATATACTGGTAGGTCAATTGGATCCCAACACAAAATTAACCCTAGTGTGTACATGTGGTAGGGAATATAGATTATAAGCTCCACTGGGGCAGGGGCCGATGTGAATGGCCAAATATTCTCTGTAAAGCGCTGTGGAATACGTGTGCGCTATATAAATAACTGGTAATAATAACTATCACAGGGAGGGCAGCAAACTGCCATGGAGGAGTTATGGAAACAGATTGGCAGGCAATAATGTCCATGTTCTAATATAATATTTAGTTCAATAGTAGTGTAAAATGTAAAAGTTGGAATAGGTCAGGTTAAAGTAGAAGGAACCATGGTTTACATCAGGGGAAGGCAGCTGGTGACACCCCAGATGCTGTGGAACTATATACCCCAACATCTTGCTTTTGGAACTGCGGCAGGGCATGCTGGAATGTGTAATTTCACAACAGCTGGAGAGCCACAGGTTTGCCAGGTATGATCTATATAATAATGGCATGTAACAGGTTACCTACCCCTTGTTACACACTTAGGTGCAGTGCTTGTGATCCATGCTTTGCGTACCCAAAAAGGTAGGACCGTTATCACTCTTGCCATGCCTTTTTATATTTAGGACTGCCGTTATCATGGCTAATGAAAGAAACACACAGGCCAGTCGGATTTACCACTTTATTGAAAATACATCAGGAACTTCTGCTCTTTATTTGGTTAACAACATATTCCCTCCTATTGTTACTCTCCTGGGTGTTACTTATTGTGGCTCAAAAAGACATTGCTGGTCACTGGCTGCCAATAGTCCTGCAAGATTGCTTTCTGGCCACAGTATTGGATGTATTTCAAATCATCATGCTGTGACTCATTGTGCCACCGTGATTGCTGAGATAGGGCATAAACTGGTTGTCCAATTCAACTAAAGCCCCATACACACTAGACAAGATTTTGAAAGATCTCGCTCAGAATGGCCGATCTGAGCGAGATCTTTCACAATCTCTTCCAGTGTGTACACAAAATGTCGTTAACGATTCACACTACCGCGCATCATTAGCGGACCCCTCCCTCATCCGAACATGTACGGACGAGGGAGGTCCTCATTAACGACAGCCATGCTGCAGATACAGCAAGGCTGTCGTTCCCCCCCCACTGCTGCCTGTCTCGGCAGCATCGGCAAGTGTGTATGCACTTGCCGACGCCGGCCACCCCAACGGGGATCGCATAATGTGTAGGGCTCTTAAATCTGTGTACACACTGACAGATATATTGACCGATCGATCGGCCAATATGTCTTTTGCTGATCTGCAGCTGTGTACAATGTGTACAATGTCTGTGAAAGACGTCTTTTGGTGCCCATACACTTGTGCGATGCCCCGCGTCGAGACATCGCAGGGCATCAAACTGGCAGTTCAGGTGCGATAAAATCGCACCGGAACTGCCAAAGTGATTACCATGCGATAGATCACATGGTAATTCACGTGATCAGCACCTCACCGCCGCTTGGGAGAGGCCTCTTGCCGCTCCTGGTGGGCACCCATCGCAGTGCGATATATCACATGTGGTTTAAAAACCACATGCGATCGCACTGTGAAGCAAGAAATATTAAGTGCAGCACTTACTATCTTGAGACGCGACATTCGAGCGGCGTGCCTGCGCATTGCGTCTTAAGGTACCTAAAATGTGCATACAATCCTTCGATTTCTCTCACAGATGAGGTCAAAATCGAAGGATAGCACCTTATATCTCCCAAGTGTATGGGCACCATTTACACACATATATTGCATCTGCTGTGCCACAGAGCAGATGACCAATATATCTGCAGATGTATGAACAACCTCATCTGCATATATAGCTGCAATAAGATTGGACAGCAGATACAGCTTTAAGATATATTCGCACATCTTTCTGTGTGTATGAACAATCACCATTGGCAGATATATCTGCAGATGATTGAACAGCAGATATATCTGCCAGTGTGTACCCAGCATAAGACAAGGTGGCCCCAAAGTATTTGCTGAAAATGTTAATAGGCCCTGCACAACTGCTTACCACTTGTGCTATTAAATGGTAGTAAGGTGCAATGGTGGAAAGCTGCACCCCATCCTTGTCTGCTAACACCTGTTAGAATATTGATAAATTTGTGATCTAGAACATACCTGCCTCATGTAAAAGGTTGTCTGTTCACCACCACTGTAGATCATTTCTTAATTGTTTTGTTACAGGCTTCAGTTGACTCTGATCCTGTTTCTTTGCTCCAGCTGGCTAGTAAGCTTCATTTCAGGACTCTCATATGCAGCCTGTCTACCGAAGTAATTTGTGTATTAATAGTTTTCATTCAAGCATCAGAAATGGTTTGCTTTGTAGTGTTTAAAACATGTTCCTAGGAAATCTAAGTTCTTAACACAAATGGCTCTACTTTTCATGTATGGTACATACATATTCTCTCTGCACATGCTGGAAATTGGCATTATCTGAATGCCATCAAGGCAAGACTAGAGGCATTTTCACATTTTGTTAACTCTGCAGTGGCTGTAACCAGAACTATTGTGAAGGTGTAGAAGGAAAACATTTGTATAGAAAATGTTGATCGAGAACCTTTTGGAATTCTTGATGTGCCTCAAGAATTGGTACGTGGAGGTAGATATCTACTCTACAATTTCAAATTGGTGGGATGATTCTATTTTACATTTAAGTTGAATGTTGGCTGCTAATTATCAGGATAGAAAATATGAAAATAAGAATTTACTTACCGATAATTCTATTTCTCGTAGTCCGTAGTGGATGCTGGGGACTCCGTAAGGACCATGGGGAATAGCGGCTCCGCAGGAGACTGGGCACATCTAAAGAAAGCTTTAGGACTATCTGGTGTGCACTGGCTCCTCCCCCTATGACCCTCCTCCAAGCCTCAGTTAGGATACTGTGCCCGGACGAGCGTACACAATAAGGAAGGATTTTGAATCCCGGGTAAGACTCATACCAGCCACACCAATCACACCGTACAACTTGTGATCTGAACCCAGTTAACAGCATGATAACAGAGGAGCCTCTAGAAAAGATGGCTCACTACAGCAATAACCCGATTTTTTTGGTAACAATATCTATGTACCAGTATTGCAGACAATCCGCACTTGGGATGGGCGCCCAGCATCCACTACGGACTACGAGAAATAGAATTATCGGTAAGTAAATTCTTATTTTCTCTAACGTCCTAAGTGGATGCTGGGGACTCCGTAAGGACCATGGGGATTATACCAAAGCTCCCAAACGGGCGGGAGAGTGCGGATGACTCTGCAGCACCAAATGAGAGAACTCCAGGTCCTCCTCAGCCAGGGTATCAATTTTGTAGAATTTTACAAACGTATTTGCTCCTGACCAAGTAGCTGCTCGGCAAAGTTGTAAAGCCGAGACCCCTCGGGCAGCCGCCCAAGATGAGCCCCCTTCCTTGTGGAGTGGGCATTTACAGATTTTTGGCTGTGGCAGGCCTGCCACAGAATGTGCAAGCTGAATTGTACTACAAATCCAACGAGCAATAGTCTGCTTAGAAGCAGGAGCACCCAGCTTGTTGGGTGCATACAGGATAAACAGCGAGTCAGTTTTCCTGACTCCAGCCGTCCTGGAAACATATATTTTCAGGGCCCTGACAACGTCTAGCAACTTGGAGTCCTCCAAGTCCCTAGTAGCCGCAGGCACCACAATAGGTTGGTTCAGGTGAAAACGCTGAAACCACCTTAGGGAGAAACTGAGGACGAGTCCTCAATTCCGCCCTGTCCGAATGGAAAATCAGATAAGGGCTTTTACAGGATAAAGCCGCCAATTCTGACACGCGCCTGGCCCAGGCCAGGGCCAACAGCATGACCACTTTCCATGTGAGATATTTTAACTCCACAGATTTAAGTGGTTCAAACCAATGTGACTTTTGGAACCCAAAAACTACATTGAGATCCCAAAGTGCCACTGGAGGCACAAAAGGAGGCTGTATATGCAGTACCCCTTTTACAAACGTCTGAACTTCAGGGACTGAAGCTAGTTCTTTTTGGAAGAAAATTGACAGGGCCGAAATTTGAACCTTAATGGACCCCAATTTCAGGCCCATAGACACTCCTGTTTGCAGGAAATGTAGGAATCGACCCAGTTGAATTTCCTCCGTCGGGCCTTACTGGCCTCGCACCACGCAACATATTTTCGCCAAATGCGGTGATAATGTTTTGCGGTTACATCCTTCCTGGCTTTGATCAGGATAGGGATGACTTCATCTGGAATGCCTTTTTTCCTTCAGGATCCGGCGTTCAAAACCGCCATGCCGTCAAACGCAGCCGCGGTAAGTCTTGGAACAGACAGGGTCCTTGCTGGAGCAGGTCCCTTCTTAGAGGTAGAGGCCACGGATCCTCCGTGAGCATCTCTTGAAGTTCCGGTTACCAAGTCCTTCTTGGCCAATCCGGAGCCACGAATATAGTGCTTACTCCTCTTTATCTTATCAATCTCAGTACCTTGGGTATGAGAGGCAGAGGAGGGAACACATACACTGACTGGTACACCCACGGTGTTACCAGAGCGTCTACAGCTATTGCCTGAGGGTCCCTTGACCTGGCGCAATACCTGTCAAGTTTTTCCCAACGGTTTATAATAATGTGGAAGACTTCTGGGTGAAGTCCCCACTCTCCCGGGTGGAGGTCGTGCTGAGGAAGTCTGCTTCTCAGTTGTCCACTCCCGGAATGAATACTGCTGACAGTGCTATCACATGATTTTCCGCCCAGCGAAGAATCCTTGCAGCTTCTGCCATTGCCCTCCTGCTTCTTGTGTCACCCTGTCTGTTTACGTGGGTGACTGCCGTGATGTTGTCCTACTGGATCAACACCGGCTGACCTTGAAGCAGAGGTCTTGCTAAGCTTAGAGCATTGTAAATGTCCCTTAGCTTCAGGATATTTATGTGAAGTGATGTCTCCAGGCTTGACCATAAGCCCTGGATATTCCTTCCCTGTGTGACTGCTCTCCAGCCTCGCAGGCTCGCATCCGTTTTCACCAGGACCCAGTCCTGAATGCCTAATCTGCGGCCCTCTGGAAGATGAGCACTCTGCAACCACCACAGGAGGGACACCCTTGTCCTTGGTGACAGGGTTATCCGCTGATGCATCTGAAGATGCGACCCGGACCATTTGTCCAGCAGGTCCCACTGGAAAGTTCTTGCGTGGAATCTGTCGAATGGGATTGCTTCGTAGGAAGCCACCCTTTTACCCAGAACCCTTGTGCACTGATGCACTGAGACTTGGCTCGGTTTTAGGAGGTTCCTGACTAGCTCGGATAACTCCCTGGCTTTCTCCTCCGGGAGAAACACCTTTTTCTGGACTGTGTCCAGGATCATCCCTAGGAACAGAAGACAGGTCGTCGGAACCAGCTGCGATTTTGGAATTGAAAATCCAATCGTGCTTCCGCAACACTACCTGAGATAGTGCTACACCGACCTCCAACTGTTCCCTGGATCTTACCCTTATCAGGGAATTGTCCAAGTAAGGGATAACTAAAATTCCCTTCCTTCGAAGGAATATCATCATTTCGGCCATTACCTTGGTAAAGACCCGGGGTGCCGTGGACCATCCATACGGCAGCGTCTGAACTGATAGTGACAGTTCTGTACCATAAACCTGACGTACCCTTGGTGAGAAGGGTAAATTTTGACATGAAGGTAAGCATCCTTGATGTCCCGAGACATCATGTAGTCCCCTTCTTCCAGGTTCGCAATCACTGCTCTGAGTGACTCAATCTTGAATTTGAACCTCTGTATGTAAGTGTTCAAAGATTTTAGATTTAGAATCGGTCTCACCGAGCCGTCCGGCTTCGGTACCACAACAGTGTGGAATAATACCCCGTTCCCTGTTGCAGGAGGGGTATCTTGATTATCACCTGCTGGGAATACAGCTTGTGAATGGCTTCCAAAACTGTCTCCCTGTCAGAAGGAGACATCGGTAAAGCCGACTTTAGGAAACGGCGAGGGGGAGACGTCTCGAATTCTAATTTGTACCCCTGAGATATCACCTGAAGGATCCAGGGGTCTACTTGCGAGTGAGCCCACTGCGCGCTAAAATTCATTGAGACGGGCCCCCCACCGTGCCTGATTCTGCTTGTAAAGCCCCCGAGTATACTGAGGGCTTGGCAGAGGCGGGAGAGGGTTTCTGTTCCTGGGAACTGGCTGATTTCTGCAGCCTTTTTCCTCTCCCTCTGTCACGGGGCAGAAATGAGGAACCCTTTTGCCCGCTTGTCCACGAAAAGACTGCGTCTGATAATACGGCGTCTTCTCATGTTGAGAGGCGACCTGGGGTACAAACGTGGATTTCCCAGCGGTTGCCGTGGCCACCAGGTCTGAAAGACCGACCCCAAATAACTCGTCCCCTTAATAAAGCAATACTTCCAAATACCGTTTGGAATACGCATCACCTGACCACTGACGTGTCCATAACCCTCTACTGGTAGAAATGGACAACGCACTTAGACTTGATGCCAGTCGGCAAATATTCCGCTGTGCATCACGCATATATAGAAATGCATCTTTTAAATGCTCTATAGGCAAAAATATACTGTCCCTATCTAGGGTATCAATATTTTCAGTCAGGGAATCCGACCACGCCAACCCAGCACTGCACATCCAGGCTGAGGCGATTGCTGGTCGCAGTATAACACCAGTATGTGTGTAAATACCTTTTAGGATACCCTCCTGCTTTCTATCAGCAGGATCCTTAAGGGCGGCCATCTCAGGCGAGGGTAGAGCCCTTACAAGCGTATTTATCCACCCTAGGGGGTGTTTCCCAACGCACCCTAACCTCTGGCGGGAAAGGATATAATGACAATAACATTTTAGAAATTATCAGTTGTTATCGGGGGAAACCCACGCCTCATCACACACCTCATTTGATTTCTCAGATTCAGGAAAACTACAGGTAGTTTTTCCTCACCGAACATAATACCCCTTTTTGGTGGTACTCGTATTATCAGAAATGTGTAAAACATTTTTCATTGCCTCAATCATGTAACTTGTGGCCCTACTGGAAGTCACATTTGTCTCTTCACCGTCGACACTGGAGTCAGTATCCGTGTCGGCGTCTATATCTGCCATCTGAGGTAACGGGCGCTTTAGAGCCCCTGACGGCCTATGAGACGTCTGGACAGGCACAAGCTGAGTAGCCGGCTGTCTCATGTCAACCACTGTCTTTTATACAGAGCTGACACTGTCACGTAATTTCTTCCAACAGTTCATCCACTCAGGTGTCGACCCCCTAGGGGGTGACATCACTATTACAGGCAATCTGCTCCGTCTCCACATTATTTTTCTCCTCATACATGTCGACACAAAAGTACCGACATACAGCACACACACAGGGAATGCTCTGATAGAGGACAGGACCCCACTAGCCCTTTGGGGAGACAGAGGGAGAGTTTGCCAGCACACACCAGAGCGCTATATATATACAGGGATAACCTTATATAAGTGTTTTTCCCCTTATAGCTGCTGTATAGTTACTACTGCGCCTAATTAGTGCCCCCCTCTCTTTTTTAACCCTTTCTGTAGTGTAGTGACTGCAGGGGAGAGCCAGGGAGCTTCCCTCCAACGGAGCTGTGAGGGAAAATGGCGCCAGTGTGCTGAGGAGATAGGCTCCGCCCCCTTATCTCCTGTTTTTCTATGTATTCTGGCAGGGGTTAAATGCATCCATATAGCCCAGGAGCAATATGTGATGCATTTTTTTGCCATCTAAGGTGTTTTTATTGCGTCTCAGGGCGCTCCCCCCCAGCGCCCTGCACCCTCAGTGACCGAAGTGTGAAGTGTGCTGAGAGCAATGGCGCACAGCTGCAGTGCTGTGCGCTACCTTGTTGAAGACAGGACGTCTTCTGCCGCCGATTTTCCGGACCTCTTCTGCCTTCTGGCTCTGTAAGGAGGCCGGCGGCGCGGCTCTGGGACCCATCCAAGCTGGGCCTGTGATCGTCCCTCTGGAGCTAATGTCCAGTAGCCTAAGAAGCCCAATCCACTCTGCACGCAGGTGAGTTCGCTTCTTCTCCCCTTAGTCCCTCGATGCAGTGAGCCTGTTGCCAGCAGGTCTCACTGAAAATAAAAAACCTAAACTAAAACTTTCACTAAGAAGCTCAGGAGAGCCCCTAGTGTGCACCCTTCTCGTTCGGGCACAGAGATCTATCTAACTGAGGCTTGGAGGATGGTCATAAGGGGAGGAGCCAGTGCACACCAGATAGTCCTAAAGCTTTCTTTAGATGTGCCCAGTCTCCTGCGGAGCCGCTATTCCCCATGGTCCTTACGGAGTCCCCAGCATCCACTTAGGACGTTAGAGAAAAAGGCTTTAAAATTAGAAAAAAAATAATAAAAATGGAATGCCTTTGCATAAGGTCAGTGTTGGGTTAAATGCTTTCACAATATTAAGAATGAATAAGCAATTTAATAACAATTTATTAAAACCACTAATACATGTGTTTGCTCTATGACCATGGCATAACACAACCAGGCAATGCAATGAAATAATGGAAACAAAGTGTGGAATGGATCATACCAGAAGAAAAGGTGAGGAGCCGCAGGTGGAATATAACAGGGTGGTCCGGCTTGAGGAAGGGACTGTGGATCTTGAAACGCGTTGGTTACCTACAACGATGACCCTTACTTTTACACCATTGTGGACATTACCTTTTAGACTTCATAGCCAGTAATGCTCAGGAACCAGTAGCACGGTGAATGTGGCTTATTTTCTCTCTAACATATATCCACTGCTAACACCCATTTGTCAGTAGAAGTTGAGGTTCATTATTCAAAAGTGGGCTGCAGACCTTAAACATTCTTAAGGAGGAATTCAATTAAGTGCAAGTTTGCAGAAGGCCAAGTCACATTGCACTCGCGCACTCCGCAATCATGTGAGTGCCAAAGACTTTCACAATTCAATTAGAAATGTCAATTCACATGACTCTTATGAATTTTGTCCAAAAAGTGAATTATGAAGAGAGCATGAAAAAGTGAGAAAACCTTCCAGGACCACAAAAAAGCTAAAATTTTGTTAGAAGTACTGCTCGTGGGCATCAGGAAAGTACTGGATGCTTTTAAAAGGAGTCAAGTGCATTTACATTTATTTTTACATAGTGTAAAAAGCTTATAAATGTTGTTTAATAAGCACATGCTACACTCCTCCATTGATAAGCTCAGCCATGTATGGCTGCGACTACACATTGGGAGTGCAACAAGTTCAGATCTTCCCTGCTAAACCTTTAGGCAGTTTCTAATCACAAATGACTTCAATTCAAAGTTTTACATTTCTAAATGAACCCTCTCAGCAGTGTCAGGTGAAGTCTTCTCATAAGCATCAAACCTATATTAAAATGAGTATCTACATCTGGAAACCTAAGGGAGCAATACATTTCGCCACACTGTCTGGGGGCTTACCCTGCCTTTGGTTCCAGCTACTTTCATCATTTCTGTGCAAACTGAGGAGGGAACAGCTGCTGAGTATACTGGGCCTAATCCAGCTTCAGTTGCAGTTTTGCTAAAATAGCGAAACTGCAACTGCTTACAATCTCGCATGCTGAGAGCTGCCCAGCATGCTAATTGCCGTCCAGCTATGCTTTCACAATTCAAACGCATTGCAGAGCCAGCAAATAATGGCAGAACCCCCTGCATCCGCAGCCAGACTGCGTGTGCAATAACACTAACGCCATGTTTTCTCCCCCAGCAGCCGCCCCTAAAATGGTCCAGACATGACTCTGCTGTCTGAGCCCCTCCCACATAACACTGCTTCCCCCTCCCCCCAACACTGTCAATCAAGTTGCAATCACATCCTTCCGGGATGAAAGTCCGCGAGCTGCGGACTTTGCGCGTGCACGGACGGCCAAAAAGCAGCCACCTGCGATATTTGGAATTTAGCGACTGAAGCTGAATTAGGCCCCACTGACTGTATGAATAGCAGGTAGACTGATTAAACCATCTTAACACGCTAGAGAGTGATGTCATGATGCCACTGCCCACACTGCATTACTCTTGTACCACCCCTACCCATAATCTCTTAGTAGGAAGTGGTTTCACCAGTCTGTCTCAAACAAAATGGCATCACTCATAAATGGTCAAATCAAGACCATGGACAAATGGAAAATATTAAAATGTAGCTCATACTAGACAATGGGCCTAATTCAGACCTGATTGCTAGGGTGCGTTTTTTGCATCCCTGCGATCAGGTAATTGCCGCCTACAGGGGAGGGGAAAATCGCTGCACAGGGGTGAAATCGTATGTGCAGGAGAACTGCACAAACAGAAGTTTGTGCAGTCTCTGCACAGCCCAGGACTTACTCTTCCAGTGCGATGATCGGGGCCGGAGCGGACGTCAGAAACCCTCCTTTCAAACGCCTGGTCTCCCCTGTGTTTCTCCGGACACTCCTTAAAAATGGTCAGTTGCCACCCACAAACGCCCTCTTCCTGTCGGTCACCTTGTGATCGCCCGTGCTATAGCTTTTCTCGCACATCCCGTCACTGTCTACCGATCCCCATTGCTGCAGACAGATGCGCCTGTGCATTGCAGTGGATACACAGTTCAGACCTAATTGCAAGCTGTACGAAAACGCAGCCTAGCGATCAGGTCTGAATTAGGCCCAATATGAATAGTTTATCTATACAATGATTAAAGTTGATGCATTTATTGTAACTGCTCCTTTTGTTAATGTGTGTGATGGACATACATGCAGTATGCAGTAGTGTGCATGAAAAGTACAGTATGTATAGAAATATCAAACATTATCGGAATCCAAAGGGTTACACCACAAGCAAGGATGCTGGCAGCAGTCCTACCTGTCACACTGTGTGAGAATCAATCTCTGCGCACTGTGTCTGGCAGCTGTCATTTCCAGTGCTGCAGCACCCTATATAGCTTCATTAGGACTTCATGACTTAATTAACAAGATCCAGGCCCAGTTTCTTATTGCTTTATAAATTCTCACCAAACTTGCTGATAGCCTCTCTGGGGTTTATATAGCAGGGAGTGATTTCCATGAACTGGCATGATCTTGGCCATTAAGCTTGTAGAGCAGTGATTTTCTACCTTTTTTTACTCGCGGCACACCGAACAATATTTTAAAATTGCCAAGGCGCACAATCAGTTCCCCACAGAAAAAAACAAAAAACACACATTGGCCTTCACAGAACAAACAATCACATTACTCCCCACATAAATCATGTTGCTCCCTATGTAAATCCTATTGCTCCCCACATAAATCCTATTGCTCCCCACATGAATTATTCACATTATTCCCCCCATAAATCCTTATTCTCCCCACATAAATCCTATTGTTCCCCACAGGAGAAATAAAATAACAAATATTAGCCCCTACCAGTCAGCTGTCCTCCTCCTTGTCTCTCAGTGACGGGGGTTGTTCATAGTGGAGTGCTGTGAATACTGAGCAATGGGCGGTCGTGCAGGTGTGGATGTGGATGGGCAAGGAAAGCTGTGTATGCAGGCGAGTGGGTTGGCTGGGTGGTGAGACGCAGCGTCCGTGACCTATGATATCACATGCGTCTTCAAGGCATAGGTCACGGTCGGAGCACGACTGATCCTCTAAGAAGAGCCCGGGCCAACAGTTCACTCTGAAGGTGCAGGTAGCTGCTCTGGCTCCGCGGCATACCTTGCAACTGGCCACGGCACACTGGTTGAAAAAGCCTGCTGTAGAGATTATAATATATATACACTGCTCAAAAAAATAAAGGGAACACTAAAATAACATATCCTTTGTTCTTTACATAGTTGAATGTGCTGACAACAAAATCACACAAAAATTCTCAATGGGAATCAAATTTATTAACCCATGGAGGTCTGGATTTGGAGTCACACTCAAAATTAAAGTGGAAAAACACTACAGGCTGATCCAACTTTGATGTAATGTCCTTAAAACAAGTCAAAATGAGGCTCAGTAGTGTGTGTGGCCTCCACGTGCCTGTATGACCTCCCTACAACCCACACAAGTGGCTCAGGTAGTGCAGCTCATCCAGGATGGCACAACAATGCGAGCTGTGACAAGGTTTAGTGTCCAGAGCATGGAGGCGCTACCAGGAGACAGGCCAGTACATCAGGAGATGTGGAGGTGGTCGTAGGAGGGCAACAACCCAGCAGCAGGACCTCTACCTCTGCACAAGGAGGAACAGGAGGAGCACTGCCAGAGCCCTGCAAAATGACCTTAGCAAGCCACAAATGTGCATGTGTCTACTCAAACGATCAGAAACAGACTCCATGAGGGCCTGACGTCCACAGGTGGGGGTTGTGCATACAGCACAACACCGTGCAGGACGTTTGGCATTTGCTAGAGAACACCAAGACTGGCAAATTCGCCACTGGCGCCCTGTGCTCTTCACAGATGAAAGCAGGTTCTCACTGAGTACATGTGACAGAGTCTGGAGACGCCAAGGAGAACGTTCTGCTGCCTGCAACATCCTCCAGCATGACCGGTTTGGCAGTGGGTCAGTAATGGTGTGGGGTGGCATTTCTTTGGGGGCCCGCACAGCCCTCCATGTGCTCGCCAGAGGTAGCCTGACTGCCATTAGGTACCGAGATGAGATCCTCAGACCCCTTGTCAGACCATATGCTGGTGCGGTTGGCCCTGGGTTCCTCCTAATGCAAGACCATGTTAGACCTCATGTGGCTGGAGTGTGTCAGCAGTTCCTGCAAGACGAAGGCATTGATGCTATGGACTGGCCCGCCCGTTCCCCAGACCTGAATCCAATTGATCACATCTGGGACATCATGTCACGCTCCATCCACCAACGCCACATTGCACCACAGACTGTCCAGGAGTTGGCGGATGCTTTATTCAAGGTCTGGGAGATCCCTCAGGAGACCATCCGCCACCTCATCAGGAGCATGCCCAGGCGTTGTAGGGAGGTTATACAGGCACGTGGAGGCTACACACACTACTGAGCCTCATTTTGACTTGTTTTAAGGACATTACATCAAAGTTGGATCAGCCTGTAGTGTGTTTTTCCCCTTTAATTTTGAGTGTTACTCCAAATCCAGACCTCCATGGGTTAATTAATTTGATTTCCATTGATAATTTGTGTGATTTTGTTGTCAGCACATTCAACTATGTAAAGAACAAAGTATTTAATAAGAATATTTCATTCATTCAGATCTAGGATGTGTTATTTTAGTGTTCCCTTTATTTTTTTTGAGGTGTGTGTGTGTGTGTGTATATATATATATATATATATATATATATATATATACATATACACACACACACACACACACACACACACACACATATATACATATACATATATACACACACAATAATTTTTACAGGCAAACCCAGTTACTGCCGCTTCAGAAAGATTGGCTTAAATCACTGAGATCAAGCCAGTTCAAAGCAATGAAACCTTATTACATATATCCACGTGTCATGCTCGCAGACCACTGCCACATACAGAGACAAGGAAATGATCAAAAGCGCCCACAAATGAAAGAATTAGGATACTGGTGTGCACTGGCTCCTCCCTCTATGTCCCTCCTCCAGACCTCAGTTAAGGAAACTGTGCCCGGAAGAGCTGACAGTACAAGGAAAGGATTTTGGAATCCAGGGTAAGACTAATACCAGCCACACCAATCACACCATATAACTCGTGATAAACTTACCCAGTTAACAGTATGAACAACAACAGAGCATCAGATAACCCTGATGCAACCATAACATAACCCTTATTTAAGCAATAACTATAAACAAGTATTGCAGAAGAAGTCCGCACTTGGGACGGGCGCCCGGCATCCACTACGGACTACGAGAAATAGATTTACCGGTAAGTAAAATCTTATTTTCTCTAACGTCCTAGTGGATGCTGGGGACTCCGTAAGGACCATGGGGATTATACCAAAGCTCCCAAACGGGCGGGAGAGTGCGGATGACTCTGCAGCACCGAATGAGCAAACACAAGGTCCTCCTCAGCCTGGGTATCAAACTTGTAGAACTTTGCAAAAGTGTTTGAACCTGACCAAGTAGCCGCTCGGCAAAGCCGTAATGCCGAGACCCCTCGGGCAGCCGCCCAAGAAGAGCCCACCTTCCTTGTGGAGTAGACTTTTACTGATTTTGGAAGCGGCAATCCAGCCGCAGAATGAGCCTGCTGAATCGTGTTACAGATCCAGCGAGCAATAGTCTGCTTTGAAGCAGGAGCACCCAGCTTGTTGGATGCATACAGGATAAACAGCGACTCAGTTTTCCTGACTCTAGCCGTTCTGGCTACATAAATCTTCAAAGCCCTGACTACATCCAGTAACTCGGAATCCTCCAAGTCACGAGTAGCCACAGGCACCACAATGGGTTGGTTCATATGAAAAGATGACACCACTTTTGGCAGAAATTGCGGACGAGTCCGCAATTCTGCCCTGTCCATATGGAAAACCAGATAGGGGCTTTTATGTGACAAAGCCGCCAATTCTGACACACGCCTAGCCGAAGCCAAGGCTAATAGCATGACCACCTTCCACGTGAGATATTTTAACTCCACGGTTTTAAGTGGCTCAAACCAGTGTGATTTCAGGAAACTCAACACCACGTTAAGATCCCAAGGTGCCACTGGAGGCACAAACGGGGACTGAATATGCAGCACTCCCTTTACAAACGTCTGAACTTCAGGAAGAGAAGCCAGTTCTTTTTGAAAGAAAATGGATAGGGCCGAAATCTGGACCTTAATGGACCCCAATTTTAGGCCCAAAGTCACTCCCGACTGTAGGAAGTGAAGGAAACGGCCCAGCTGGAATTCCTCTGTAGGGGCATTCCTGGCCTCACACCAAGCAACATATTTTCGCCATATACGGTGATAATGTTTAGCCGTCACGTCCTTCCTAGCCTTTATCAGCGTAGGAATAACCTCATCCGGAATGCCTTTTTCTGCTAGGATCCGGCGTTCAACCGCCATGCCGTCAAACGCAGCGGTAAGTCTTGGAACAGACAGGGCCCCTGTTGTAACAGATCCTGTCTTAGAGGTAGAGGCCATGGGTCCTCTGTGAGCATTTCTTGTAGCTCTGGATACCAAGTCCTTCTTGGCCAATCCGGAACAATGAGTATTGTTCTCACTCCTCTTTTTCTTATGATTCTCAGCACCTTGGGTATGAGAGGAAGAGGAGGAAACACATAAACCGACAGGAACACCCACGGTGTCACTAGTGCGTCTACAGCTATCGCCTGAGGGTCTCTTGACCTGGCGCAATACCTCTGTAGCTTTTTGTTGAGGCGGGATGCCATCATGTCCACCTGTGGCAGTTCCCATCGCCTTGCAATCTGCGTGAAGACTTCTTGATGAAGTTCCCACTCTCCCGGGTGGAGGTCGTGTCTGCTGAGGAAGTCTGCTTCCCAGTTGTCCACTCCCGGAATGAACACTGCTGACAGTGCTCGTACGTGATTCTCCGCCCATCGAAGAGTTCTGGTGGCTTCCGCCATCGCCACCCTGCTCCTTGTGCCGCCTTGGCGGTTTACATGAGCTACTGCGGTGATGTTGTCTGATTGAATCAGCACCGATTGGTTGCGAAGCAGGGTCTCCGCTTGACCTAGGGCGTTGTATATGGCCCTTAGTTCCAGGATATTGATGTGATGGCAAGTCTCCTGACTTGACCACAGACCCTGGAAATTTCTTCCCTGTGTGACTGCCCCCCACCCTCGGAGGCTTGCATCCGTGGTCACCAGGACCCAGTCCTGAATGCCGAATCTGCGGCCCTCGAGAAGGTGAGCACTCTGCAGCCACCACAGAAGAGACACCCTGGCCCTGGGGGATAGGGTGATCAGCCGATGCATCTGTAGATGCGATCCGGACCACTTGTCCAACAGATCCCATTGAAAGGTCCTCGCATGGAACCTGCCGAAGGGAATGGCCTCGTATGACGCCACCATCTTCCCCAGGACTCGCGTGCAGTGATGCACCGACACCTGTTTTGGTTTTAAGAGGTCTCTGACCAGTGTCATGAGTTCCTGAGCCTTCTCCGTTGGGCGAAAAACCTTCTGGTCTGTGTCCAGAATCATGCCCAGGAAGGGCAGACGCGTCGTAGGAATCAGCTGCGACTTTGGAATATTCAGAATCCAGCCGTGCTGTTGTAACACTTCCCGAGAGTGTGCTACTCTGATCAGCAACTGCTCTCTGGACCTCGCCTTTATGAGGAGATCGTTCAAGTATGGTATAATTGTGACTCCCTGCTTTCGCAGGAGCACCATCATTTCTGCCATTACCTTGGTAAATATTCTCGGTGCCGTGGACAGACCAAACGGCAACGTCTGGAATTGGTAATGACAATCCTGTACCACAAATCCGAGGTACTCCTGATGAGGTGGATAAATGGGGACATGAAGATAAGCATCCTTTATGTCCAGAGACACCATAAAATCCCCTTCCTCCAGACTTGCGATGACCGCTCTGAGCGATTCCATCTTGAACTTGAACCTTTTCAGGTATATGTTTAGGGATTTTAAATTCAATATGGGTCTGACCGAACGGTCCGGTTTCGGTACCACAAACATTGTCGAATAGTAACCCCTTCCCTGTTGAAGGAGGGGAACCTTTACCACCACCTGCTGGAGATACAATTTGTGAATTGCTGCTAACACTATTTCCCTCTCTATGGGGGAAGCTGGCAGGGCCGATTTGAGGTAACGGTGAGGGGGCATCACTTCGAATTCCAGCCTGTATCCCTGAGACACAATCTCTATAGCCGAGGGATCCACCTGTGAGTGAACCCACTTGTGGCTGAAATTTCGGAGACGTGCCCCACCGGGCCTGGCTCCGCCTGTGGAGCCCCAGCGTCATGCGGCGGATTTAGAGGAAGCCGGGGAGGACTTCTGTTCCTGGGAACTAGCTGTATTGTGCAGCTTCTTTCCTCTACCCCTGCCTCTGGCAAGAAAGGACGCACCTCGGACTTTCTTGCCTCTATGTGATCGAAAGGACTGTATTTGGTAATACGGTGCTTTCTTAGGTTGTGAGGGAATATATGGCAAAAAATTTGACTTTCCAGCCGTAGCTGTGGAGACCAGGTCCGAGAGACCGTCCCCAAACAACTCCTCACCCCTGTAAGGTAAAACCTCCATGTGCCTTTTTGAGTCGGCATCGCCTGTCCATTACCGAGTCCACAGGACCCTTCTGGCGGAAATAGACATTGCATTTATTCTAGAGCCCAGTAGCCTAATGTCTCTTTGGGCATCTCTCATATATAGGACAGCGTCTTTTATATGCCCCAGGGTCAGTACTACAGTATCCTTGTCCAAGGTATCAAGTTCCTCAGATAAGGTATCTGTCCATGCTGCTACAGCACTACACATCCAGGCCGACGCAATCGCCAGCCTTAGTAGGGTACCTGAATGTGTATAAATGGACTTCAGGATACCCTCCTGCTTTCTATCCGCAGCATCTTTTAGGGTGGCCGTATCCTGTGACGGCAGGGCTACCCTTTTGGATAAGCGTGTTAAAGCTTTGTCTACCCTAGGGGAGGATTCCCAGCGCAACCTGTCCGTTGGCGGGAAAGGATACGCCATAAGCATCCGTTTGGAAATCTGCAGTTTCCTATCTGGAGATTCCCAAGCTTTTTCACATAACTCATTTTACTCATGTGAAGGGGGAAAGGTCACCTCTTGCCTTTTCTCCCCATACATAAAAAACCCTCTTGTCAGGGACTGGGGTTTCCTTTGTGATGTGTAACACATCTTTCATTGCTATAATCATGTAGCGGATGGCTTTAGCCATTTTAGGCTGCAACTTTGCATCATCACCACTGGAGTCGGAATCCATGTCGATATCTGTGTCAACAACTTGGGATAGTGGGCGCTTCTGCTGCACTGCTGTGCGCTACCTCATATGAAGACTGGAGTCTTCTGCCGCCGATTTCGAAGTCTTCTTGCTTCTCACGTCGGCTTCTGTCTTCTGGCTCTGCGAGGGGGACGGCGGCACGGCTCCGGGATCGGACGACCAAGGGTGCGTTCCTGTGTACGATCCCTCTGGAGCTAATGGTGTCCAGTAGCCTAAGAAGCAGGACCTATCTTCTAGTGAGTAGGGCTGCTTCTCTCCCCTCAGTCCCACGTAGCAGAGAGTCTGTTGCCAGCAGATCTCTCTGAAAAAAAAAAATCCTAACAAAATACTTTCTATTTAGCAAGCTCAGGAGAGCTCACTAAGGTGCACCCAGCTCGTCCGGGCACAGATTCAAACTGAGGTCTGGAGGAGGGACATAGAGGGAGGAGCCAGTGCACACCAGTATCCAAATTCTTTCTTAAAGTGCCCTGTCTCCTGCGGAGCCCGTCTATTCCCCATGGTCCTTACGGAGTCCCCAGCATCTACTAGGACGTTAGAGAAATAGCAACAGTAGGATGGGTCTAATGGGAAATAATGACTAAAGAATCTTTTACAATACGGTCTAGATGTCCTAAACACAGTCCTTTTTTATTTGTGGGCGCCTTTGATCATTTCCTTGTCTCTTTTCTCATTTGTTTGTATTTACCTGAAGTTGGGCAGGTATTAAAGGTTCTGATTTGGCCGACCACATTACTTTAGTGCGCCAGAGTATACCTCCACTTTCCTTCACTGCCACATACAGGTCCAGCACAGGCTTCTCTCACCAACATTCTTTGCCTGATTTATATGTGGACGCTGTTGAACATTGCTGTTGTGTCCTTGGATGCAGCAGCAATGCTAGCGCAGCAGGAGGCATCTCATGTAGACTCCTCCTGCATGCATGTGCATTCTGCGGGACCATCACCTATCTCAGATTGGCCACTGCAGCTCTGTAAAAGTGGCCAGGAAATCTGCATCGTAAGACTCAAACCCTGGCCTTGGCACTCCCAGTATATGGGAACACTGGCAGCGCACCACCTTACTTCTCCAAATCAGGCTGCTGCTGTCAGGCACTGTGAGAGAGATCGCAGAATGGGTCATGTGCAGAACACCCACCATCGATACTCCTTCCTGTAGTTCTATACAGCCTCCAGGTGTGACTACTTTTCTGCCCTGAATGAAGGAAAGGTGAATTAACCCGCTATGTACAGTAAGTTGCTATAGAGGAGGAGGAAGATATAAAAACTGTGCTTATGCAGAACTAGAGGCTGGCCAAAATGCTATCTTCTGTCATTGCTAAATAAGGCGGCAATTCTGTATTTTGCAAAAGTGCAAGCTAGAGATTGACTAATGAGGTTACAAAAATTGGATTTATTACTCACTGTAAAATCCCTTCCTCAGAGTCCAGCTGGGGGGCGCCCTTAATCTGTGTTATGTTTCTGACCAATCATAGTCTAGCACTAAACAATCAACTGACTCCCTTCCCTATGTAACCACTCCTACATCGCTCAGTCTACGTTTAGCAAAGCCGCCTGGATGAAGTAAGGAAACTACTGAAACACACAATCTACAATGATGATGTGTAAAAAACCTGGTACAAACTAGACAAATGAGGAGTGAGCTGAGCGTCCCCCAGATGGACTTCGAGGAAGGGATTTTACGGTGAGTACAAATCCAGTTTCCTCTATTCTCAATCTGGGGGATGCTAAAACTTTGGGATCTCCCAAAGCAAGCTAATCAGGGGAGGGAATATCAGAAGAAACTGCTTGCAGAATCTTACACCCCAACACTGGCATCACTCGCTCCAAAAGTATGGAAGTGATAACATTTTGTAAAGGTGTGCACAGATGACCAGATAGCTGCTCTGCACAACTATTCCACAGATGCACCATGTTGCACAGCCCAGGAATCCTCAACAGCACGGTGTCAGGTACCATTATATTTGATTACACACAGGCCTGACGAATGGCTGAAGTCACCCATCTAGCAGATTACTTAGAGGCTGGCCGTCCACGTTTTGGTGCATCTACGAATACCAACAAGGAATCTGTACGTCGAAGAGACGCCATGTGCTCCAAATAAATATGTAAAGCACAGACCACATTTAAAGCTGTGTACACATGGCGTGATGCGCTGTTTGCCCAACACAGACTATTCGGCGGGGCCGGAGCCCAGCCCCACCGATATAGTCAATGTTGGGCTTCTTGCAGAGTCTATTTTTTCATGCGATGCTGATCCCGCTGGACCGCACATCGGAATCACAAGCTGTGAACATATGGTGCAGTATGCAGTTGATCGTAGCTGTGCTAAATTTAGCACAGCTACGATCATGAACTCGGACTTGCGGGGGGACAGCCAGCACAGGGCTAGTCCGCCCCACATGTCAGTGCCGCCCCCCCCCCCCTGCAGAAGTGCAAAGGCATCGCACAGCGGCGATGCCTTTGCACTGCAAGAGAAGCTCCAGGCCAGCGCAGCTTTAGCGTACTGGCCGGGAGCTACTCTTCGCTCCCCGGCCCGCAGTGGCTGTGTGTGACGTCACGCATTGTGCAGAGAGGAATTCTGCAGAGAGAATAGTTGTTATACAAAACAATAATTTGTGCAAGGTTTGAAATAAAATAGTAACAAATCCCAGCCCTGCTTATCTGTGTCTCCTTCCAACAAGCAGTCCCTCAGCAGTAGTTATAGTCTGAATAGGCTGTCCAGGATTTAAAGTGTTGGGTTCGGGGCTAAAAATATACGTTATGGTAAGAACTTACCATTGATAACAGTATTTCTACTAAGTCCACAGGATCCACACGGTAACAATGGGATATGATGAAGCGACAGCGGATTTGCACCAATCGGTCAAAGCTTTCCGGCCTCACAGCATGCAACGGGCCCGTCCATATATCCCCGCCTCCTTGCTCAGGCAAATCAGTTGTATTCCAAAGCTCAAGGCAGGAGCATCATAGATAGCCCTAATCAGGCGAAAAGAACACACATACACACCCTTCCGTACAAGAAGGAAGAGGTTAGTGAGCAAAAGGATCCTCAAATCAGGTGAGTCAGGGTGGGATCCCTGTGGACTTAGGAGAAATACCGTTATCAACTGTAAGTTTTTACCATAACGTATATTTCTCCGGCAGGGTCCACAGGTTATCCACAGGATAACAATGGGGTTTCCCAAAGCAATTTAGTGGTGGGGACGCTCCTGATTGGACAGGAGAATCATTCGCCCGAATTCATAGTCATGAGAGGCAAAGGTATCCAAGGCATAATGTCTAATGAATGTGTTAATGGAAGACCATGTGGCTGCCTTACATATCTATTCTGCTGAAGCACCATGCTGTGCTGTCCATGATGGACCTACCTTACGAGTAGAGTGAGCAGAAACATTGGGTGTCATTCTGACCCGATCACTACATCCTTTCGTTCGCACAGCTGCGACCGTGTCACTACTGCACATGTACGGGGGCCATAATGCGCACGCGCATCGTTGCCCGGTGACATTCGTCACCGTGCAACGACGCTGACTACGAAGAAATCTTACTGCAAGAAGATTGACTGCAGGAAGGCATTCTGGGGCGGCAACTCACCGTATGGAGTTGTTTTCGGGGAGTGGTAAGGAAAATAGGATTTTGGTACTTACCAGGTAAATCCTTTTCTTTGAATCCATAGGGGGCACTGGAGTACTCTTGGGATATGGACGGTGTTAGCAAGAACTGGGCACTGAATATTCAAATTTCAATAACTCTCCTCCCCTCCATACTCCCCGAATACCTCAGTGTTTTTTCCTGAGGCGAACAGGATAGAGAGGATGAACAATGGAGAATTACCTATAATATTATAACATAACGGACAACAATAAAGTTGACACATAACGTAACTGACAACTAACCAGTTGACACCATAACCGATAAATCGGTGAGAATGTGTTACCATAAGATCCCCTGAACTTACCACAACCAGGTAAAACTGCTCTGGATGGGCGTCCAGTGCCCCCTATGGATTCAAAGAAAAGGATTTACCTGGTAAGTACCAAAATCCTATTTTCTTTTTCATCCACTAGGGGTCACTGGAGTACTCTTGGGACGTACCAAAGCTTCCCTCGTGGGCGGGAGAGCTGTTTGGCACCTGTAACACTAGGCGGCCAAAGCTAAATGCTGATGCCGCAAACGTATTAACTTGTAAAAGCGCACAAACGTGTGCACTGACGACTCTGTTGCCGCACGGCAATTCTGCGTCGTAGAAACCCCACGACCAGCTGCCCCTGTAGTTTCCACAGAACGTGTGGAAAGAGCTGTTACTGATGTAGGCGGCTGTAACCTAGCATGAAGGTAAGCCTGACGTATGGTCAGTATAATCCATCTGGATAAGGTCTGCTTAGAAGCTGGCCAACCCATTTTGGCAGCATCATAGAGAACAAACAACGTATCAGTCTTACCAACTGTAGACATTCGGGATACATAAACGCGTAATGCGCGTACCACATCCAAAGTTCCAGACTGTCCTGTTAACACAGGAACTACTATTGGTTGATTGATGTGAACATATGACACTACCTTTTGCCAGAAAGCGGGATTCGTACGAAGCTCCGCTCTGTCATCATGAAACACTACAAACAGTGGCTTGCATGCCAATGCACCCAAATCTGAAACACGCCTTGCCGAAGCTAAGGCTAGGAGAAAAACTCGTTTTCCAAGTGAGAAACTTAACATCCACTTGATGTAAGGGTTCAAAGTATGAAGCTGTACAAAATCTAAAACCAGATTCAAGTCCCATGGCGCTGTAGGTGGAATGAATGGAGGCTGTACTCTGAGAACACCTTGCAGAAAAGGTGTGTGAGACGGCAATAGAACCAATATTCTTTGAAAGTAAATTGACAAAGCAGATACCTGCACCTTTATTGTAGATAAACGCAGTCCTCCATCAAACCCTGTTTGTAGAAATAACAAACGACGGGATAACTTGAAAGATGATGTCGGAAACTTCCGAGCTTCACACCAACCTATATAGGCACGCCAAATCCTGTAATAATGAGCTGTCGTAACTGGATTTCTAGCACGTAACATGGTTGTTATAACCGATAGTGGAATGCCCTCTCTTCTTAAGAGGACGGTCTCAACAGCCACCACTTCAAACGCATCCGCTCTAAATCGGGGTAAAGGAATGGACCCTGTCGTAACAGGTCCGGACGTAACGGAAGCGGCCAAGGATCGTCTGCGAGTAAGCAACAGAGAGCAGCGGAAACGGTGGAAACAGATACCCGAGGCTGTACGGCCACGCAATCGTGAGAGCATCCACCGCCACTGCCTTTGGATCTCGCGTTCTGGACGCATACTGGCTTTTGGTGATTGTGGCGAGATGTCATCAGGTCCACTTGAGGGTAACCCCACCTCTGGACCAACATGTGAAACACTTCTGGATTTAATGCCCATTCTGGATGAAAATCCCGATGGCTGAGATCATCCGCCTCCCAGTTGTCCATTCTCGTAATGAACACTACCGCCAATATAATTTGGTGATGTTCGGCCCAAATTGAGGATTCGAGCTACTTCCCGCATTGCCATGCGGCTTCTTTCCCCTTTGTTTATTGACATACGCGACCGCCGTTGCGTTGTCTGACTGCACTTGGACCGTCTGAGACCGAAGCAAGTGCACTACTTGTCGTAGCACATTGTAAATTGGTCGGAGTTCTAGGACATTTATAGACCGCAATCTGTCGTGATCCTCCCAGAGACCCTGGAGCTGACAATTTTGAACCACAGCTCCCCAACCTCTGAGACTCGCGTCTGTGATTAGCACTATCCAATTCCAGACGCCTAACCGAGTTCCTGCGGTTAGATTGTGTACTTGGAGCCACCAGAGTACAGAAACTCTGGCCCGTGGAGACAACCTCACCCTCTAGTGAACTTGCAGATGCGAGGCCGACCACTGTGCGAGCACATGCAGTTGAAAAAGAAGTGAGTGAAATCTTCCGAACAGAAGCGCTGTGAAAGCCGCCACTATTGTGCCTAACAGGCGAATGCACAAACATACCGAGGCTTGAGCACTAATCGTACCAGATGACTAATAGTCTGTACTTTCTGTTCTGGTAGACAAATTCCTCGATCTACCGTATCGAGAATCATTCCTAGGAAATGAAGTCATTGAGACGGAATCCGATGTGAGTTCTTGAACATGACAAACCAACCGTGCTGAACCAGCACATTGTACCTTAGCAACGTATGTTGAAGGCGCATTTGGTTGAGACGGAGCTTTGATAAGCAAATCGTCTAAGTACGGAACTATTATCACTTACAGGAATATGAGATGAGCCATGAAAACATACATCATTTTGGTGAATACCCTAAGCGCTGACGAGAGGGCAAACGGTAGAGCCTGAAACTGATAATGGCTCTGCCGTATTGCAAACGCAAGAACCTCTGAAGAGGTGGCCAAATCGGAATGTGTAAGTACGCATCCTCGAGATCCAGCGCAATCATGAATTCCTGTGGCTCTAAACCTGCAAGTACTGTCCACAGAGATTCCATCTTGAATCTGTAGTAAGTATGCAATATTGGCCTGACCAAGCCATCCGGCTTTGGTACCACAACAGACTGGAATAATAACCGTGACCTTGTTGGTGTACAGGGACCGGAATCAAAACTGCTGACTCCAGCAGAGAGTGAATGGCAATTTACCGAACCGCCCTCTTCCTACACAGGCAGTCCTGTGTTGAAAAACCGCAGAGGCGGTAGACTGCTTTTAACACTAAATTGCGGATCCACCCATCTGTGGATATCTGCAACCATGCCAAATGAAACGTCTGAAGGCGTGCTGCCACAACTGGAGCACCGAGATGGGCTGGGAGTCCGTCATGCTACTGGCTTGACGGTGACCGTAGCGTCCGGACGACTGGCGTTGGTTTGTTGAAAACCACGTCCTCGACCTCGCCTACCAGGCGTGGCTGTTTGTCTACCACGGCCTCGAAAGGGCTGAGGTCTAAAGGATTCGAACGCTGGTCCAGAGTATCCCGTGAAAAATACCTTTGTCCAAATCAGGACCAAACAACCTTCGCATAAGGTAATGCTTCTATTCTTCTCTCGACCTTTGCCTCCGCCTGCTAAGGACGCAGCCAGAGCGCTTGTCGTGCCACAACGAGTGACGCAGAAAGGCGAGAACTGACTAGGCAGACGTCCGTATAAGCTGTACATAGATAATCAGCAGCTTCGCAGATTTGATCAGCGAGAAGCATAAGGTGGACGTTTTGTAGGGCGGACCTGAGTCCTGTTATCCAGACAAGCAACGCCGTAGTTACCCAAATGCCAACCAAACACGGTCGAAGCAACACCCCTGCTGCTGTATACAGCGACTCTAGCATAGCTCCCATGAAGATGTCACTGACTTTGGAAACGGGTAACTAGACCGAAATCGGCGAGGTTTCGAAACCTGTGTATCAGGATCCTATTAACATCTTATTTAGAGATTCCACGCTGGAAATCTGTGGCCTAGTAAAGACCACCTTATAAATTGTCAGAGCCTCTTCAGTCCCTGTAAACTTCACAGTCTGACGCACCCACACTATCTGACTGCTGGTCTATTCACCCTTCTCACATTCATCTTGCGCAGTTAGGCCTGGCATAGAATCGTCAGGATTGCAACATAGCAGAAACTTGGAATTTATAAGGCAAATAAAAACTATCTTTGCAAAATAGGAGATGAAATGGGAGTATAAAATATACTGTGCATGTGGTAGACTCACCGGGAACCCACTGGTACAGACATTGCAGTGAAACAACTTTTCCGTCTTTGCTGGTGACTGACTTATTATGTGACCAGACAAATAAATAGACAAAGACAAACCAATTCCACCTCAGTAAAATTGCGAAAAAGTGTATATGGTCAAAGTGCAGTGCACGTGTCCAGACCATAAGAAACCTGATCCAAAAATTCCTACCAACACCCCTGCGCCATCCGGTGGAGCAGTGTTGTAGGACAGGAACGTTCTGGAAAAGAAACAGAAAGTATGATTAAAATGGCCTCCAGCCATGTGCTTATAGTCAAAGAACATATAGCATATTTTGTTACATGACCATATATACATACATACATACAGTATTTTATATACATTTTCTATGGTATAACATTGTCTATGGTATAACAAGTGCTACACGAATGCATATAGAACACAATGCAGCCCCTTCTTTAGCATAGGCTGTCTATTGCTGCTGCTGTGGCATAATCTCTCCCCCCTGCAGCTGCGCTACAAGTAATAGGGACAGGGAAACTCCTGACTGCCCAGCATGAGCCCACTAGTTACTAGAGGGCTGTTTTACAGGAACAGACCGCGGCAGCAGTGTGCACTGTCTGAGTGATCAGAGGCGCCGGCATCCCCCCCCCCCCCCTGCTACCCTTAGTGTGTGCAGGGAGCGCTGGCAGTGCTGAGCTGCCAGCCGTTATTGATACAGACCGCGGCAGCACTGAACGCTGTCCGCGGTCTGATTGCATTACAGGCAGGGAGCGCTGAGAACGGCGCTTGCAGCGGCCGTCCAGCGCGTTCCTCGGAGCGGCGGCGGGGAGCTGAAAACAGCGGTGGCGGGGACGGAGCAGCGGGATGGCGCACATAGCAGTCCCCCCCACAGCGTGAGCTGACCGCCCCTGTCATAAATACCTGGGTTCCTGTGCTCTGACGGGGCTTCTACAGCAAGCTCTGTTCTGCAGCCTCAGCTGAAGGTAGCTGATGTACTTGGGCTCTGACGGGGCTTCTTCCAGCAAGCGCCGTCCAGTCCTTTCTGCAGTCTCAGCTGTTGTTAGCTGAGCTGCTTGTGGCTGTGAGGGGGCTCCTTTGTGAGCTTCTATAATCCCGTACCCAGAGCTTTTTGTGTAAGCTGGGAAGGGATTGTAATGTATAAAAAAGAAAACAAAAATGTTTAAAAGTAAAAAATGTATGTCCCCCTCTGGAGGTCCACACTTGTGCTTCCTGTCCATGTGAGCACCGAAAAAACACTGAGGTATTCGGGGAGTAGGGAGGGGAGGAGAGTTATTGAAATTTGAATATTCAGTGCCCAGTCCTTGCTAACACCGTCCATATCCCTAGAGTACTCCAGTGACCCCTAGTGGATGAAAAAGAAAACTCAGGCGTGTCCAGGCAAACAGAGGGCGGATGTCTGACGTCAAAGCCGTGCCCATCATAGATGGATCCGTCGCATAGGGTAAGTATGTCCAGGGCTGGTCTTGTTTCGCAGGAAACTTTTTTAGCATAGCAGGGCTGCACAAGCGTTCGCAGCCCTGCTATGCTAAAATACACTCCCCCATAGGTGGAAAAAAAGTTGCTTGGTGCGATCAACTCGGAATGAGGGCCATTAGCCGGAACAGGGAGATCAGCCTGAGAATATGCTTCTGAAATTGTCATTCAAAGCCATCTTGCTAGTGTCTGCTTATCAGCAGGCCATCCTCTCTTGTGAAATCCTTAGAGAATGAAGAGAGAATCTGTCTTTCTGATGGCACTGGTATGTTCCACGTAGATCCTTAATGCACGGACCACATCCAGCGATGTATCTTCCAGAGAAGTCCGGTACCTGGAAAGCCTGCACTACAATTTCTTAATTGAGGTGGAATTTAGACACCACCTTCGGAAGATACCCAGATCTAGTTCTGAGAACTGCTTTATATGGATAAAAACAAACAAAAAAAATAAAAATATCAGAAATGGGGAATGACATGATAATGCTCCTAAATCTGATACTCTTCTAGATGACGCCATAGCCAGTAGAAAGAGAACTTTAGCTGCCAACCATTTAAGATCCACTTTATTCAGTGGTTCAAATGGGGCAACTTTAAGGGCTTTCAGGACTAAACTTAAGTCCCAAGGCACTGTAGGAGGAACAAAATGAGGTTGAATGCACAGCATTCCCTGGAAAAAAGTATGCACATCCTGTAAATTGGCAATTTTCTTTTGGAACCATACAGTCAATGCTGATACTTGCACTCTCAAGGAAGCAACCTTCAAACCTTTATCCATTCCTGAAGGAATTGATAAAGCCTATAATTTATCCTATTTAAAACACTCTAAAAGGTTAATGAACACAGTACGCAATTGGCATATGGAATACCATAAGAGTACGCACGTAGCGTAACAAACGCTTAGCCGTGGACGAGACGCACGAGCGGCACGTTCGCTCACGGCTTAAAGCGTAAAGGCTAGCACGCTATAGGCTGCCGACTAACTTAATGATACGCTACCAGCGTAGCGGACGCTCAAAACTACGAGGAGATCACAAGCGGCGCTGACGCTCACAGAGTTAAACCTTTGTAACAATATCATAAACAATGTACTTATACTGTAAACCTTTGTGCAGTGATAAGGTGTAAATGCAACACAGTGTAACCTTGTTAGTTTAAAAGCTGTATGAGCATATGTGACGCTCAGAGAACACTTTAGCAATATAATAAACACTCAAATACCGGTCTAAGGTTCTAACACCTTTAAGGGAGAGAATGAACGTTCAATTGCAGAAGAATACACAATACAAGTTATACACTACCAAACTAACATAACATTCCTAACCAAATTACTACACATAAAATACAATAGCGGCACAATAACATTTAAGGGGAAGGAGAGAGAGAATGGCTTACAACATTAATAAGAGACAAAATGGTTGCAGAGAACTTACGCACAAGGGGAAACAATCGCAAGCGCCTTTCTGGATATCCAGCTCCCGATTATCAGTGATGAGAACCGTTGAGAAGAGTAGAGAGAGCTGGCCCAGATCGGCTTGTCTTTTTATACACTACACACAATACAGTACAATGGTCCCTACATTCTTATTGTTCATTGGACACAGGAATTCGTCTCCGCATTATAACAAAAGGTCATAGGTTGGTTCATACAGGTGGGCTGTGACTATTCCAAACTGCTCAGGTGGGAGGGAAACTGGGTTTCCCGCCGCATGGGTAATAAAGTGCAAATATAGTAAATGTCCATAAACTTATGTCCATAACTATACGCACGAGCGAGTAATCCGCTTCAAACCAATACCGGAATATTGCTAATTATATTCTCTTCCGATGGATACTAAACACCACTGTGTAACCCCTGTCTGACCCTTCGTATCAAAGAGAAATCTCTTTATCCCCGAACATGCTACATTAACTAAACTTTCAGATTCTATCAAAGGGACCATAATCTACAAAATACATTATATGACTAAAATATGTTACGATTGAGTCGCCCGCTAGACGCACACAAACTCTACCGTAAATGCGCATATCGTGCGCCTGTGGGTGCACGCAAAGGCGAGTATACGCACGCACGGGAGGGCTCATGCACGTGCAGCAGGCACTCGCATGAGGTGCATATATGGCAATGTGTAGCGTGATATTTTTCTGACTTTGACAGAATGCTAAGACCCTGGAAACTCTGAAAGATTTAGTGTCCACTTTCCGTTCACTGCACCAATGAATATAGGTTTGCCATATTCGGTGATAAATGAGAGCTGAGGAAGGTTTCCTTGCTCTGAGCATAGTTTTAATTACCTGTTCTGAGAATCCTCTTGACTTCAGGATAGAGGTTTCAAGAGCCACGCCGTCAAAGACAGTCGATCTAGATGTCTGTGATAACAAGGACCCTACATCAGTAGATCTGGTTGAAGGAGCAGAAGTGGAACATCCAGCGACATCCTCTGCAGATCTGTGTACCAATGTCTCCTGGGCCAAGCCGGAGCTATAAGTATCACGGCACCTTTTCCTTGCTTTATCTTTCTCACCACCCTGGGTAATAGGGTGATTGGAGGAAACGCATAAGCCAGATGAAAATCCCATCTCACCGACAGGGCATCCACAAAGATTGCTCTGGGATCCTTTGTTCTTGCCCCATGTGTGAGCACTTTGTTGTTCAGATGGGACGCCATGAGATCTCTCTCTGGCAACCCCCACTTGACTACTAGAGTCTGGAAGACCTCCTTGTGTAGAGCCCATTCGCTTGCCTGAATGGCGTGTTGACTGAGAAAGTTTGCTTCCCAGTTTAGGACTCCCGGAACAAACACTGCAGACAAGGCTGGATGATGAATTTCTGCCCACTTTAGTATGTAACTTACCTCCTTCATCGCTTTTCGGCTGCAAGTTCCTCCTTGATGGTTGAGGTTATGCCACTGCCGTCGCATTGTCCGAGCAGATCTGGACTGGTTTTTCCCAGAAGAATGTCCTTTGCCTGAATCAGTGCCATGTATATGGCCCGAAGTTCCAATATGTTTATTGGCAGGCAACTTTCCTCCTTGGTCCATTGCCCCTGAAAACACAACCTTACTGACACTGCTCCCCAGCCCTGGAGACTGGCGTCTGTCGTCAGAATTTCCCACTCTGATATCCAAAAGGGTCTCCCCTTGTCCAGATGGGATGTCTGTAGCCACCAGGCTAATGACCTTCTTACTTCTAACGTAAGAACCATAGTCTGTTTTTATCGTCTGATGCAACCCATTCCATTTGGTAAGAATCAGACACTGCAGGGGCCTCGAGTGGAATTGTGCATACTCCATGTCGAATGTTGACACCATCAAACCCATCACACACATTGCTGCGTGAATGGATATCTTTTGACTGTGTAACAAGTCCTGAATCTTGGATATCTTGTTCAGAGGTAAAATTACTCTGAAGACCTGAAAACAGTACAGCCCCCAAGTGATCTGTTTTGATGAAAGCAGAGATGATTTTGCCCAATTTATGAGCCACCCGTGTGTCTGCAGACACGTCATTGTCTGTGCAGATGACGTAAGAGCAATTCCTGCGTCCGTGCCAGGATTAAAAGATCGTCGAGGTATGGAAATATTCTTAATCCCTGCTGGCAGAGATAAGCTGCCATTACCACCATAATCTTGGTAAATACTCCGGGAGCTGTGGCTAACCCAAAAGGTAGGTCCTGGAACGGAAAATGCTGTTGGAGGATAGCGAACCTGAGATAGCACTGATGGGACAGTGCTATAAGAACATGTAGGTAAGCATCCTGTATATCCAGGGATACCATATAATCCCCTGGCTCCATGGCCAAAATGATGGAGTGTAATGTCTCCATGTGAAACCGAGGTACCCAAATGTATTTGTTTAGTACTTTGAGATGGAGAATGGGCCAAAATTACCCATTTGGCATCTGAACTGAAAACAGGTTGGAGTAAAAACCCTGTCCTCGTTGTGCAGGAGGAACTGGAATGACTACTCCTGACTGAAGCAATTTCTGAACTGCCTCTAACAAAGCCCTGGCCTTCGTCTCTACCAGAGATGGGCTGGCACAAAAAAAACCTTCGAGGAGGTTACTTCTTGAAGGCAAAAGCATAGCTTAGAGATACCACTTCCTGCACCCAGGCATCTGTTGTAGACTGCTGCCAGATCTGTGCAAAATGAAGAAGTCTGCTCCCCACCCTGGGGTCCCCCAGGTGGAGGCCCACACCATCAGGCTGATGGCTTATCTGTTTTCCCAACCGGTCCTCTGGTAGCCCAACGCTTTTTAGTCTTATCAGACTTGTTGTATTGGGCCTGCTTGCCATCACTTTTTCTTCTTTAAGCTTTTCCTGGAGACCGAAAGGGACAAAAAGCCAGAACTTTAGGTTTGAAATTGTATGTGGAAGGAAACTTTACCTTCTTGGGAGTCTGCTTCTGACTCCAGAATATCTGTCAATTCTTTACCAAAAAGAATCTCTCCAGAAAAGGGCAAAGTTTCCAAAACCTTCTTAGATTCTGAATCAGCTTTCCACGTACGTAACCAAACTGCTCTGCGAGCAACTATTGTTGGAGCGGATGCCCTGGAGGCAATAGTACCCATATCCAATGCTGCTTCTTTCAAGAACATTGCAGACTGTTTTATATGAGCTATATAGGATTTTTGCTCTCTACTGCCTTTGCCATCCAAGCTGAAGCCATGGCTGGCCTTATGACTGCCCCAGAGAAAAAATGGTTTTCAGAAAACCATCCACTCTCCTATTCGTGACATCATTTAATGATGTTGAAGGCAAAGGTAATGTAGATTTACACACTAATCAAATTACATGCATATCTACTTTAGGAGTCACCTCCCTTTTTTTAAACAATCCCCAGCTGGAAGAGGATAAATAAGATTTTAAACCTACCGGTAAATCTTTTTCTCCTAGTCCATAGAGGATGCTGGGGCCTCCATGAGGACCATGGGGTATAGACGGGCTCCGCAGGAGACATGGGCACTCTAAAGACTTTAGACGGATGTGCACTGGCTCCTCCCTCTATGCCCCTCCTCCAGACCTCAGTTAGAGAACTGTGCCCAGAGGAGACGGACAGTACGAGGAAAGGATTTTTGTTAATCTAAGGGCAAGATACATACCAGCCCACACCATCCACACCGTACAACTTGGAACATACGAACCAGTTAAAAGTATGAAACAAAACAGCATCAACCAGAGACTGATCAAAACTGTAACATAACCCTTATGTAAGCAATAACTATATACAAGTCTTGCAGAATGTAGTCCGCACTGGGACGGGCGCCCAGCATCCTCTACGGACTAGGAGAAAATAAGATTTTACTCACCGGTAAATCTATTTCTCGTAGTCCGTAATGGATGCTGGGAACTCCGTAAGGACCATGGGGAATAGCGGCTCCGCAGGAGACTGGGCACAACTAAAGAAGGCTTTAGGACTACCTGGTGTGCACTGGCTCCTCCCACTATGACCCTCCTCCAGACCTCAGTTAGGATACTGTGCCCGGAAGAGCTGACACAATAAGGAAGGATTTTGAATCCCGGGTAAGACTCATACCAGCCACACCGTATAACTCGTGATATTATACCCAGTTAACAGTATGAAATATAACTGAGCCTCACTAACAGATGGCTCATAACAATAACCCTTTAGTTAGGCAATAACTATATACAAGTATTGCAGACAATCCGCACTTGGGATGGGCGTCCAGCATCCACTACGGACTACGAGAAATAGATTTACCGGTGAGTAAAATCTTATTTTCTCGGACGTCCTAGTGGATGCTGGGAACTCTGTAAGGACCATGGGGATTATACCAAAGCTCCCAAACGGGCGGGAGAGTGCGGATGACTCTGCAGCACCGAATGAGCAAACTCAAGGTCCTCCTCAGCCAGGGTATCAAACTTGCAGACTTTTTCAAAATTGTTTGAACCCGACCAAGTAACAGCTCGGCAAAGTTGTAAAGCCGAGACCCCTCGGGCAGCCGCCCAAGAAGAGCCCACTTTCCTCGTGGAATGGGCTTTCACAGATTTAGGGTGCGGCAGTCCAGCCGCAGAATGTGCAAGTTGAATCGTGCTACAGATCCAGCGAGCAATAGTCTGCTTAGAAGCAGGAGCACCCAGCTTGTTGGGTGCATACAGGATAAATAGCGAGTCAGTTTTCCTGACTCCAGCCGTCCTGGAAACATCTATTTTCAGGGCCCTGACTACGTCCAGTAACTTGGAGTCCTCCAAGTCCCACGTAGCCGCAGGCACCATAATAGGTTGGTTCACATGAAAAGCTGATACCACCTTAGGAAGGAATTGGGAACGAGTCCTCAATTCCGCCCTATCCATATGAAAATATGGAATCAGATAAGGGCTTTTGCATGACAAAACCGCCAATTCTGATACACGCCTGGCCGACGCCAAGGCCAACCGCATGACCACTTTCCACGTGAGGTATTTTGGCTCTACGGATTTAAGTGGCTCAACCCAATGCGACTTCAGGAAATCCAACACCACGTTGAGATCCCACGGTGCCACTAGAGGCACAAACGGGGGCTGAATATGCAGCACTCCCTTAACAAAAGTCTGAACTTCAGGCAGTGAAGCCAGTTCTTTTTGGAAGAAAATGTACAGAGCCGAAATCTGGACCTTAACGTAACCCAATTTTAGGCCCGTAGTCACTCCTGACTGTAGGAAGTGCAGAAATCGACCCAGTTGAAATTCCTCCGTTGGGGCCTTCCTGGCCTCACACCAAGCAACATATTTTTGCCATATGCGGTTTTAATATTTTGCGATCACATCTTTCCTAGCCTTAATCAGCGTAGGAATGACTTCCTCCGGAATGCCTTTTCCCTTTAGGATCCGGTGTTCAACCGCCATGCCGTCAAACACAGCCGTGGTAAGTCTCGGAACAGGCAGGGCCCCTGCTGCAGCAGGTCCTGTCTGAGCGGCAGAGGCCATGGGTCCTCTGAGATCATTTCTTGAAGTTCTGGGTACCAGGCTCTTCTTGGCCAATCCGGAACCACGAGTATAGTTCTTACTCTTCTCCTTCTTAGTATTCTCAATACCTTGGGTATGAGAGGCAAAGGAAGGAACACATACACCGACTGGTACACCCACGGTGTTACCAGAGTGTCCACAGCTATCGCCTGAGGGTCGCTTGACCTGGTGCAATATCTTTTTAGCTTTTTGTTGAGGCGTGACGCCATCACGTCACCTGTGGCCTCTCTCAACGGTGTACAATAATTTTCTGGATGAAGTCCCCACTTTCCCGAGTGGAGGTCGTGCCTGCTGAGAAAGTCTGCTTCCCAGTTGTCCACTCCGGGAATGAACACTGCTAACAGTGCTAACACATGATTTTTCGCCCATTGAAAAATCCTTGTGGCTTCTGCCATCACCATCCTGCTTCTTGTGCCGCCCTGCTGGTTTACATGTGCGACCGCCGTGATGTTGTCTGACTGGATCAGCACCGGCTGGTGTTGAAGCAGGGTCTAGCCTGACTTAGGGCATTGTGAATGGCCCTTAGTCCCAGAATATTTATGTGTAGGGAAGTCTCCTGACTTGACCATAGTCCTTGGAAGTTTCTTCCCTGTGTGACTGCCCCCCAGCCTCGAAGGCTGGCATCCGTGGTCACCAGGACCCAGTCCTGTATGCCAAATCTGCGGCCCTCTAGAAGATGAGCACTCTACAGCCACCACAACAGCAACACCCAGGCCCTTGGAGACAGGGTTATCAGCCTATGCATCTGAAGATGCGACCCAGACCTCTTTTCCAACAGATTCCACTGGAAGATCCTTGCCTGGAATCTGCCGAATGGAATTTCTTCGTAAGAAGCTACCATCTTTCCCAGGACTCGCGTGCATTGATGTACCGACACCTGTATTTGTATTAGGAGGTCTCCGACTAGAGATGACAACTCCTTGGCCTTCTCCTCCGGGAGAAAACCTTTTTTCTTGTTCTGTGTCCAGAACCATACCCAGGAACAGTAGACGCGTCGTAGGAACCAGCTGCGACTTTGGACTATTCAGAATCCAGCCGTGCTGTTGTAGCACTTCCCGAGATAGTGCTACTCCGACGAACAACTGCTCCCTGGACCTCGCCTTTATAAGGAGATCGTCCAAGTACGGGATAATTAAAACTCACTTTTTTCGAAGGAGTATCATCATTTCGGCCATTATTTTGGTAAATACCATCGGTGCCGTGGACAGACCAACGGCAACGTCTGGAATTGGTAATGACAATCGTGTACCACAATTTTGAGGTACTCCTGGGGAGGAGGGTAAATGGGGACATGCAGGTAAGTATCCTTGATGTCCAGTGATACCATGTAATCTCCTTCGTCCAGGCTTGTAATAACCGCCCTGAGCGATTCCATTTTGAACTTGAACCTTCGTATATAAGTGTTCAAGGATTTCAATTTTAGAATGGGTCTCACCGAACCGCCTGGTTTCGGTACCACAAACATTGTGGAATAGTAACCCCGGCCTTGTTGAAGGAGGGGTACCTTGATTATCACCTGCTGGAAGTACAGCTTGTGAATTGCCGCCAGTACTACCTCTCCTCGAGGGCAGCAGGCAAGGCTGATTTGAGGTAACGGCGAGGGGGAGTCGCCTCGAACTCCAGCTTGTATCCCTGTGATACTACTTGCAGAACCCAGGGATCCACTTGTGAGCGAGCCCACTGGTCGCTGAAGTTCCTGAGACGCGCCCCCACCGCACCTGGCTCCACCCGTGGAGCCCCAGCATCATGCGGTGGACTCAGATGAAGCGGGGGGGAAATTTTTGATCCTGGGAACTGGCTGTCTGGTGCAGCTTTTTCCCTCTTCCCTTGTCTCTGTGCAGAAAGGAAGCGCCTTTGACCCGCTCGCTTTTCTGAAGCCGAAAGGACTGTACCTGATAATACGGTGCTTTCTTAGGCTGTGAGGAACCTGAGGTAAAAAAATTTCTTCCCAGCTGTTGCTGTGGATACGAGGTCCCAGAGACCATCCCCAAACAATTCCTCACCCTCATAAGGCAGAATCTCCATGTGCCTTTTAAAGTCAGCATCACCTGTCCACTGCCGGGTCCCTAATGCCCTCCTGGCAGAATGGACATTGCATTAACTTTTGGATGCCAGCCGGCAAATATCCCTCTGTGCATCCCTCATATATAAGACGACGTCTTTAATATGCTCTATGGTTAGCCAAATAGTATCCCTGTATAGGGTATCAATATTATCTGACAGGGTATCAGACCACGCTGCAGCAGCACTATCCATGCAGAGGCAATTGCAGGTCTCAGTATAGTACCTGAGTGTGTATATACAGACTTCAGGATAGCCTTCTGCTTTTTAACAGCAGGCTCCTTCAAAGTGGCCGTATCCCAAGACGGCAGTGCCACCTTTTTTGACAAACGTGTGAGTGCCTTATCCATCCTAGGGGATATCTCCCAACGTGACCTATCCTCTGGCGGGAAAGGGTACACCATCAGTAACTTTTTAGAAATTACCAGTTTCTTATCGGGGGAACCCACGCTTTATTCACTCATCTGATGGGGGAACAAAACACTGGCTGCTTTTTCTCCCCAAACATAAAACCCCTTTTTTGTGGTATTTGGGTTAATGTCAGAAATGTGTAACACATTTTTCATTTCCGAGTGCAACGGATGTTTCTAGTGGATTGTGTATATGTCTCAACCTCGTCGACACTGGAGTCAGACTCCGTGTCGACATCTGTATCTGCCATTTGAGGTAGCGGGCGTTTTTGAGCCCCTGATGGCCTTTGAGACGCCTGGGCAGGCGCGGGCTGAGAAGCCGGCTGTCCCATAGCTGTTACATCATCCAGCCCTTTACATAAGGAGTTGACACTGTCGGTTCATACCTTCCACTTATCCATCCACACTGGTGTCGGCCCCACAGGGGGCGACATCACATTTATCGGCCTCTGCTCCGCCTCCACGTATCCTCAAACATGTCGACACAGCCGTACCGACACACACACAGGGAATGCTCTGACTGAGGACAGGATCCCACAAAGTCCTTTGGGGAGACAGAGAGAGAGTGTATGCCAGCACACACCAGAGCGCTATATAATGCAGGGATTAACACTATAACTGAGTGATTTTTCCCCCAATAGCTGCTTGTATACACAATATTGCGCCTAAATTTGGTGCCCCCCCTCTCTTTTTAACCCTTTGAGCCTGAAAACTACAGGGGAGAGCCTGGGGAGCTGTCTTCCAGCTGCACTGTGAAGAAAAAATGGCGCCAGTGTGCTGAGGGAGTTAGCCCCGCCCCTTTTTCGGCTGACTTTTCTCCCGCTTTTTTTAGGAATTCTGGCAGGGGTAATTTATCACATATATAGCCCTGGGACTATATATTGTGATGATTTGCCAGCCAAGGTGTTTATATTGCTGCTCAGGGCGCCCCCCCCCCCAGCGCCCTGCACCCATCAGTGACCGGAGTGTGAGGTGTGTATGAGGAGCAATGGCGCACAGCTGCTGTGCGCTACCTTGTTGAAGACCAAGGTCTTCTGCCGCCGATTTTCCGGACCACTTCTTGCTTCTGGCTCTGTAAGGGGGACAGCGGCGCGGCTCCGGGACCGAACGATCGAGGTCGGGTCCTGTGTTCGATCCCTCTGGAGCCAATGGTGTCCAGTAGCCTAAGAAGCCCAAACTATCTCCAGTCAGGTAGGTTCGCTTCTTCTCCCCTTAGTCCCTCGCTGCAGTGAGTCTGTTGCCAGCAGATCTCACTGTAAAATAAAAAACCTAAAATATACTTTCTTTCTAGGAGCTCAGGAGAGCCCCTAGTGTGCATCCAGCTCAGCCGGGCACAAGATTCTAACTGAGGTCTGGAGGAGGGTCATAGTGGGAGGAGCCAGTGCACACCAGGTAGTCCTAAAGCTTTCTTTAGTTGTGCCCAGTCTCCTGCGGAGCCGCTATTCCCCATGGTCCTTACGGAGTTCCCAGCATCCACTAGGACGTCAGAGAAAAAGATTTACCGGTAGGTTTAAAATCTTATTTTCTCTTACGTCCTAGAGGATGCTGGGGACTCCGTAAGGACCATGGGGATTATACCAAAGCTCCAGACTGGGCGGGAGAGTGCGGATGACTCTGCAGCACCGATTGAGCAAACATGAGGTCCTCTTCAGCCAAGGTATCAAACTTGTAGAATTTAGCAAAAGTGTTTGAACCCGACCAAGTCGCCGCTCGGCAAAGCTGTAATGCAGAGACGCCTCGGGCAGCCGCCCAAGAAGAGCCCACCTTCCTAGTGGAATGGGCCTTAACCGAATCTGGTAACGGCAATCCATCCGTAGAATGAGCCTGCTGAATCGTGTTACAGGTCCAGCGAGCAATAGTCTGTTTAGAAGCAGGAGCGCCAACCTTGATGGCTGCATACAGGACAAACAGTGCCTCTGTGTTCCTAACCCGAGCCGTCCTGGCTGCATAAATCTTTAAGGCCCTGACTACATCAAGGGACTTGGAATCCTCCAAATCACCTGTAGCCACAAGCACAATAGTTTGGTTTATATGAAAAGATGAAACCACCTTAGGCAAAAATTGAGGGCGAGTCCTCAATTCTGCTCTATCCACATGGAAAATCAGATAGGGGCTCTTGTGAGACAAAGCGCCAATTCGGACACCCGCCTTGCAGATGCCAAGGCCAACCTCATGACCACCTTCCAAGTGAGAAATTTTAAGTCAACTGTTTGAAGAGGCTCAAACCAGTGAGATTTTAGGAACTGTAACACCACGTTAAGGTCCCATGGTGCCACAAAAGTAGGTTGGATATGCAGCACTCCCTTTACAAAAGTCTGGACTTCTGGAAAAGAAGCCAATTCCTTCTGAAAGAAAATTGATAGGGCCGAAGTCTGTACCTTACTGGAGCCTAACTTTAGGCCCATATCCACTCCTGTCTGTAGAAAGTGGAGAAAACGGCCCAGATGGAAATCTTCCGTAGGAGCATTCTTGGCTTCACACCAAGATACATTCTTCCTCCAGATACGGTGATGTTTCACCGTCACCTCCTTCCTAGCCTTTATCAGAGTAGGGATGACTTCCTCCGGAATGCCTTTCCCCGCTAGGATTTTGTGTTCAACCGCCAAACGCCATTGCCACTCTGCTCCTTGTCCCGCCTTGGCGGTTTACATGAGCCACGGCTGTGACGTTGTCCGATTGAATCAGAACCGGTAGGTCGCGAAGAAGATTCTCCGCTTGTCGTAGGCCGTTGTATATGGCCCTCAATTCCAGTACGTTGATATGTAGACAAGCCTCCTGGCTTGACCATAGTCCCTGAAATTTGTATTTGTAGATGGGACCCCGACCACTTGTCCAGAAGGTCCCACTGAAACGTCCTCGCATGGAACCTGCCGAAGGGGATGGCCTCGTAGGTCGCAACCATTTTTCCCAGTACTCGAGTGCATTGATGGACTGACACTCATCTTGGTTTTAGCAGGTCTCTGACCATGTTCTGGAGTTCCTGGGCTTTTTCCATTGGGAGAAAAGCCCTCTTCTGTTCCGTGTTCAGAATCATGCCTAAGAAAGGCAGCAGAGTCGTTGGAATCAACTGTGATTTTGGTAGATTTAGAATCCAGCTATGCTGCTGCAGCACTCTCAGGGAGAGCGACACGCTTTTCAGCAATTGATCTCTCGATCTCGCTTTTATCAGGAGATCGTCCAAGTACGGGATAATTGTGACTCCCTGCCTTCGCAGGAGTACCATCATTTCCGCCATTACCTTGGTGAAAATCCTCGGGCCCGTGGAAAGCCCAAACGGCAATGTCTGAAACTGGTAATGACAGTCCTGTACAGTGAATCTCAGGGACGCCTGATGAGGGGGATATATGGGGACATGAAGGTATGCATCCTTTATGTCTAGTGACACCATAAAATCCCCCCCTTCCAGGCTGGAGATAACTGCCCGGAGCGATTCCATCTTGAATTTGAACTTTTTCAAGTACAGGTTTAGGGATTTTAGATTCAGAATGGGGCTGACCGAGCCATCCGGTTTCGGGACCACAAACAGGGTTGAATAGTACCCCTTCCCCTGTTGGACTAGGGGAACCTTGATAATCACTTGCTGTTGACACAGTTTTTGAATTACAGCTAAAACTATTTCCCTCTCTGGGGGAGAAGCTGGTAAAGCAGACTTGAAAAATTGGCGAGGAGGCACCTCTTCGAATTCCAGTTTGTAGCCTTGGGATACAATTTCCATCGCCCAAGGACCCACGTCTGACAGAACCCAGACCTGGCTGAAGAGTCGAAGACGTGCCCCCACCGCCGCGGACTCCCTCAGTGGAGCCCCAGCGTCATGCGGTGGATTTAGCAGAAGCCGGGGAGGACTTCTGCTCCTGGGAACTAGCCGTAGCAGGCATTCTTTTCCCTCTACCCTTACCTCTGGCGATGAAGGAAGAGCCCCGACCTCTTCTGGACTTATGCGACCGAAAGGACTGAATCTGATATTGTGGTGTTATCTTTTGCTGTGGGGGAACATAAGGTAAAAATAAGATTTTACTCACCGGTAAATCTATTTCTCGTAGTCCGTAGTGGATGCTGGGGACTCCGTAAGGACCATGGTGAATAGCGGCTCCGCAGGAGACTGGGCACAGCTAAGAAAGATTTAGGACTACCTGGTGTGCACTGGCTCCTCCCACTATGACCCTCCTCCAGACTTCAGTAAGGATACTGTGCCCGGAAGAGCTGACACAATAAGGAAGGATTTTGAATCCCGGGTAAGACTCATACCAGCCACACCAATCACACCGTATAACTCGTGATAATATACCCAGTTAACAGTATGAACACAACAGAGCCTCTCAAAAGATTGCTCAATAATAACCCTTGTAGTTAACAATAACTATATACAAGTATTGCAGACAGTCCGCACTTGGGATGGGCGCCCAGCATCCACTACGGACTACGAGAAATAGATTTACCGGTGAGTAAAATCTTATTTTCTCTGACGTCCTAGTGGATGCTGGGGACTCCGTAAGGACCATGGGGATTATACCAAAGCTCCCAAACGGGCGGGAGAGTGCGGATGACTCTGCAGCACCGAATGAGAGAACTCAAGGTCCTCCTCAGCCAGGGTATAAAATTTGTAGAATTTTGCAAACGTGTTTGCCCCTGACCAAGTAGCAGCTCGGCAAAGTTGTAAAGCCGAGACCCCTCGGGCAGCCGCCCAAGAAGAGCCCACTTTCCCCGTGGAATGGGCTTTTACAGATTTAGGCTGCGGCAGGCCAGCCACAGAATGCGCAAGCTGAATTGTGCTACAAATCCAGCGAGCAATAGTCTGCTTTGAAGCAGGAGCACCCATCTTGTTTGGTGCATACAGGATAAATAGCGAGTCAGTCTTCCTGACTCCAGCCGTCCTGGAAACATAAATTTTCAAGGCCCTGACTACGTCCAGTAACTTGGAGTCCTCCAAGTCCCTAGTAGCCGCAGGCACCACGATAGGTTGGTTCAAGTGAAAAGCTGATACCACCTTAGGAAGAAACTGGGGACGAGTCCTCAATTCTGCCCTATCCATATGGAAAATCAAATAGGGGCTTTTACATGACAAAGCCGCCAATTCTGACACACGCCTTGCCGAAGCCAAGGCCAAAAGCATGACCACTTTCCACGTGAGATATTTTAAATCCACGGTTTTGAGTGGCTCAAACCAATGTGACTTTAGGAAACCCAACACCACGTTGAGGTCCCACGGTGCCACTGGAGGCACAAAAGGAGGCTGAATATGCAGCACTCCCTTGACAAATGTCTGAACTTCAGGCAGTGAAGCCAGTTCTTTTTGGAAGAAAATCGACAGAGCCGAAATCTGGACCTTAATGGAACCCAGTTTTAGGCCCATAGACACCCCTGACTGTAGGAAGTGCAGAAATCGACCTAGCTGGAATTCCTCCGTTGGGGCCTTCCTGGCCTCACACCACGCAACATATTTTCGCCATATGCGGTGATAATGTTGTACGGTTACATCTTTTCTAGCTTTAATAAGCGTAGGAATGACTTCCTCCGGAATACCCTTTTCTTTTAGGATCCGGTGTTCAACCGCCATGCCGTTAAACGCAGCCGCGGTAAGTCTTGGAACAGACAGGGCCCCTGCAGCAGCAGGTCCTGTCTGAGCGGCAGAGGCCATGGGTCCTCTGAGATTAATTCTTGAAGTTCGGGGTACCAAGACCTTCTTGGCCAATCTGGAACAATGAGAATAGTTCTTACTCCTCTTTTCTTTATTATCCTCAGTACCTTGGGTATGAGAGGAAGAGGAGGGAACACATAAACCGACCGGTACACCCACGGTGTCACTAGAGCGTCCACAGCTATCGCCTGAGGGTCTCTTGACCTGGCGCAATATTTTTCTAGCTTTTTGTTTAAGCGGGACGCCATCATGTCCACCTGTGGCTTTTCCCAACGGTTTACAATCAGTTGGAAGACTTCTGGATGAAGTCCCCACTCTCCCGGGTGGAGGTCGTGCCTGCTGAGGAAGTCTGCTTCCCAGTTGTCCACTCCCGGAATGAACACTGCTGACAGTGCTAACACGTGATTTTCCGCCCATCTGAGAATCCTTGTGGCTTCTGCCATCGCCGTCCTGCTTCTTGTGCCGCCCTGTCGATTTACATGGGCGACTGCCGTGATGTTGTCTGACTGGATCAGAACCGGCTGGTTTTGAAGCAGGGGCTTTGCTTGACTTAGGGCATTGTAAATGGCCCTCAGTTCCAGAACATTTATGTGTAGGGAAGTCTCCTGACTTGACCAAAGTCCTTGGAAGTTTCTTCCCCGTGTGACTGCACCCCAGCCCCGAAGGCTGGCATCCGTGGTCACCAGGACCCAGTCCTGTATGCCGAATCTGCGACCCTCTCTGAGATGAGCACTCTGCAGCCACCACAGCAGAGACACCCTGGTCCTTGGAGACAGGGTTATCAACCGATGCATTTGAAGATGCGATCCGGACCATTGGTCCAACAGGTCCCACTGAAAGGTTCTGGCATGGAACCTGCCGAATGGAATCGCTTCGTAGGAAGCTACCATCTTTCCCAGGACTCGCGTGCAATGATGCACCGACACCTGTTTTGGTTTCAGGAGGCCTCTCACTAGAGATGACAGCTCCTTGGCTTTCTCCTCTGGGAGAAACACTTTTTTCTGGACTGTGTCCAGAATCATCCCCAGGAACAGTAGACGTGTCGCCGGAACCAGCTGAGACTTTGGAATATTCAGAATCCAACCGTGCTGGTGTAGCACCTCCTGAGATAATGCTACGCCGACCAACAACTGCTCTCTGGACCTCGCCATTATCAGGAGATCATCCAAGTATGGGATAATTAAAACTCCCTTTTTCCGAAGGAGTATCATTTCGGCTATTACCTTGGTAAATACCCTCGGTGCCGTGGACAGGCCGAACGGCAACGTCTGGAATTGGTAATGACAATCCTGTACCACAAATCTGAGGTACTCCTGGTGAGGATGGTAAATGGGGACATGCAGGTAAGCATCCTTGATGTCCAGAGATACCATGTAATCTCCCTTTTCCAGGCTTGCAATAACCGCCCTGAGCGATTCCATCTTGAACTTGAATTTTCTTAAATATGTGTTCAAGGATTTCAAATTTAAAATGGGTCTCACCGAACCGTCCGGTTTCGGTACCACAAACATTGTGGAATAGTAACCCCGTCCTTGTTGAAGTAGGGGCACCTTGACTATCACCTGCTGGGAATACAGCTTGTGAATTGCCTCTAACACAGCCTCCCTTTCTGAAGGAGTCGTTGGTAAGGCAGATTTGAGGAAACGGCGGGGGGGGGGGGATGTCTCGAATTCCAGCCTATACCCCTGAGATACCACTTGAAGGATCCAGGGATCTACCTGTGAGCGAGCCCACTGATTGCTGAAGTTTTTGAGACGGCCCCCCACCGTACCTGGCTCCGCCTGCTGAGCCCCAGCGTCATGCTGCGGACTTAGCAGAAGAAGCGGGGGAGGACTTTTGTTCCTGGGAAGTGGCTGTATGCTGCAGCTTTTTTTCCCCCTACCTCTGCCTCTGGGCAGAAAGGACGCGCCTCTACCCCGTCTGCTCTTTTGGGGGCGAAAGGACTGCACCTGATAATACGGTGCTCTCTTTGGTTGTGAGGGGACATGTGGCAAAAATGCTGACTTCCCAGCTGTTGCTGTGGACACGAAGTCTGAAAGACCATCCCCGAACAACTCCTCACCCTTATAAGGCAAAACTTCCATGTGCCTTTTAGAATCTGCATCACCTGTCCACTGCCGGGTCCATAACCCTCTCCTGGCACAAATGGACAGTGCACTTATTTTTGATGCCAGCCGGCAAATATCCCTCTGTGCATCTCTTATGTAAAAGACAGCGTCTTTAATATGCTCTACATTTAGCAATATAGTGTTCCTGTCTAGGGTGTCAATGTTTTCTGACAGGGAGTCTGACCATGCAGCTGCAGCACTGCACATCCATGCTGAGGCAATAGCTGGTCTCAGTATAATACCAGTGTGTGTATATATAGCTTTCTGGAGAGCCTCCTGCTTTCAGCAGGTTCCTTTAGGGCGGCCGTATCCTGGGACGGCAGTGCCACCTTTTTTGATAAGCGCGTAAGTGCTTTATCCACCCTAGGGGGTGTTTCCCAACGTGACCTATCCTCTGGCGGGAAAGGGTACGCCATTAGTAATTTTTTTGAAATTACCAATTTTTTAATCGGGGGAAGCCCAAGCTAGTTCACACACTTCATTCAATTCTTCAGAAGGGGGAAAAACTACTGGTAGTTTTTTCTCCCCAAACATAATACCCTTTTTTGTGGTACCTGGGGTCACCTCAGAAATGTGTAAAACATTTTTCATTGCCTCAATCATATAACGAGTGGCCCTATTGGACATTACATTAGTCTCTTCGTCGTCGACACTGGTATCAGTATCCGTGTCGACATCTGTGTCTGCTATCTGAGGTAGCGGGCGTTTTAGAGCCCCCGATGACTTTTGAGACGTCGGGGCAGGCACGGGCTGAGAAGCCGGCTGCCCCGCATTTGGCATATCGTCAAATTTTTTATGTAAAGAGTCGACACTTTTGCGTAATTCCTTCCACAAGTCCATCCACTCCGGTGTCTGCCCCGCAGGGGGTGACAACACATCTATAGGCACCTGCTCCTCCTCCACATAAGTCTCCTCATCAAACATGTCGACACAGCCGTACCGACACACCGCACACACACAGGGAATGCTCTGACAGAAGATAGGACCCCACAAAGCCCTTTGGGGAGACAGAGAGAGAGTATGCCAGCACACACCAGAGCGCTATATAAATCAGGGATTAACTATATTATATCCCCTTATAGCTGCTATATGTATATTGCGCCTAAATTTAGTGCCCCCCCTCTCTTTTTTACCCTTTTCTGTAGTGTAGACTGCAGGGGAGAGCCAGGGAGCTTCCTTCCAGCGGAGCTGTGAGGGAGAAATGGCGCCAGTGTGCTGAGGGAGATAGCTCCGCCCCTTTTTCGGCAGACTTTTCTCCCGCTTTTTTATGGATTCTGGCAGGGGTATTTATCACATATATAGCCTCTGGGGCTATATATTGTGATATATTTGCCAGCCAAGGTGTATTTATTGCTTCTCAAGGCGCCCCCCCCCCCCCCAGCACCCTCAGTGACCGGAGTGTGAAGTGTGTATGAGGAGCAATGGCGCACAGCTGCAGTGCTGTGCGCTACCTTGGTGAAGACTGATGTCTTCTGCCGCCGATTTTCCGGATTCTTCTTGCTTCTGGCTCTGTAAGGGGGCCGGCGGTGCCGCTCCAGGATCGAACACCAATGGCCGGTTCCATGCGGTCGATCCCTCTGGAGCTAATGGTGTCCAGTAGCCTAAGAAGCCCAAGCTACCACCAGTTAGGTAGGTTCGCTTCTTCTCCCCTTAGTCCCTCGCTGCAGTGAGTCTGTTGCCAGCAGATCTCACTGTAAAATAGAAAACCTAAAATATACTCTCTCTCTAGGAGCTCAGTAGAGCCCCTAGTGTGCATCCAGCTCAGCCGGGCATAGGATTCTAACTGAAGTCTGGAGGAGGGTCATAGTGGGAGGAGCTAGTGCACACCAGGTAGTCCTAAATCTTTCTTAGCTGTGCCCAGTCTCCTGCGGAGCCGCTATTCCCCATGGTCCTTACGGAGTCCCCAGCATCCACTAGGACATCAGAGAAAAAGATTTACCCGCGGTAGCTGTGGAAACCAGGTCCGCGAGACCCTCCCCAAATAAAACCTCACCTTTGTAAGGCAAATTTTCCATGTCTCTGAGTCGGCATCACCCGTCCATTGGCGGGTCCACAGGGCTCGCCTAGCAGAAATTGCCATGGCGTTGGCTCTTGAACCTAACAGCCCAACGTCTCTCGCAGCGTTTCTCATATATAAAGCTGCATCTTTAATGTGACCCAAGGTCAATAAAATGCTATAGACACAAAAAACACAAGATTTTTCCCCAGCGCACAGTACAGAATATACAATAAAGAAAGCTAAAACCAATTTTTTCGATTCCTTAAATCTTTTTTTATTGAATAATTCAAGAGAAGTTCAATATCCAGCTAAAAAACATACATCAATAAAATTAGTGACTGCCTATTACCTGTAAACATACACATAACAATTACAGACGAAAAGACATAGAATGGGGGTATATGAAGAGTGGATATTCATCAGCCAGAGTTCCCTCCTGGAGAGAGCACTTGGTGCGTTGGAAGGTAATTCCCTATCAAGACAGGACTTCCTTTGCCGTCAGTAAAATTTATAACTGTAGGGATGTGCCCACTTTGATTGGAAGGATCACCACTTCTACAAATACGGTTTATATAACTGGGAGTGTGCCCCTTTTGAAAGGACTTTGTTTGGAAGGAAATCCGCAGTCACTATCTAATTACCATAGAGGGAGTAAGCCGCAGAGTAGCGCATCCGATCTATGAGGACTGGTTGCATTCCACTCTTGTACTGGAGACTACCTAAATACTGTGGGGCATAGTGAATATCCACTCTTCATATACCCCCATTCTATATGTCTTTTCGTCTGTAATTGTTATGTGTATGTTTACCGGTTTTAGGCATTCACTAATTTTATTGATGTATGTTTTTTAGCTGGATATTGAACTTCTCTTGAATTATTCAATAAAAAAAGATTTAAGGAATCGAAAAAATTGGTTTTAGCATTCTTTATTGTATATTCTGTACTGTGCGCTGGGGAAAAATCTTGTGTTTTTTGTGTCTATAGCCTAGTGGAGCTAGGTAGTAGCCCCACTCCTTGCAGCAGCACTATACAGTTTTACCCTATTCTCTTTCTTTAGCGCAGTGCCAAAATTGTTTTTTGTGCAATAAAATGCTATCCCTATCTAGGGTATCAATGTCAGATGACAAGTTATCTGCCCATGCTGCTACTGCGCTACATACCCAAGCCGACACTACTGCCGGTCTGAGCAAGGCACCCGTATGCGCATAAATTGATTTTAAGGTAGTTACCTGTCTGCGATCATCAGAATCCTTGAGGGCTGCCATGTCTGGAGACAGTAGCGCCACCTTTATGGACAAGCGCGTCAAAGCCTTGTCCACCCTGGGCGAGGATTCCCACCGTAACCTGTCCTGTGCGGGGAAAGGATACGCCATAAGAATTCTCTTGGGAATCTGCAGTTTCTTGTCTGGAGTTTCCCAAGCCTTTTCAAATAAAGCGATCAGCTCATGAGATGGGGGAAAGGTTACCTCAGGTTTCTTTTCCTTAAACATGCATACCCTCGTGTCAGGGACAGAGGGGTCATCTGTGATATGCAAAACATCTTTTATTGCAATAATCATATAATGAATACTTTTGGCCACCCTCGCATCATCGTAGTCGACACTGGAGTCAGAATCCGTGTCGGTATCAGTGTCTGCTACTTGGGACAGGGGACGTTTCTGAGACCCTGAAGGGCCATGTGATACAGCCAAAGCCATGGATTGACTACCTGTTTTTTCCCTGGACTCTGCTTTGTCCATTCTCTTATGTAATAAAGACACATTTGCATTTAAAACATTCCACATATCCAACCAATCAGGTGTCGGCGTCGCCGACACCACAATCATCTGCTCTACCTCCTCCTTAGATGAGCCTTCCGCTTCAGACATGCCGACACACACGTACCAACACCCCCACACACTCAGGGATATATATCTATATGGAGACAGTCCCCCAATAAGGCCCTTTGGAGAGGCAGAGAGAGAGTATGCCAGCACACACCCAGCGCCACCGGACACTGGAATAAAATCCCAGTCAGTACAGCGCATAATAAATAAATAAATAAATATAAATATATATATATATAAATATATATATATATATATATATATATATATATATATATATATATATATAAGATTTTACTTACCGATAAATCTATTTCTCATAGTCCGTAGTGGATGCTGGGGACTCCGTCAGGACCATGGGGAATAGCGGCTCCGCAGTAGACAGGGCACAAAAGCAAGCTTTTAGGATCACATGGTGTGTACTGGCTCCTCCCCCTATGACCCTCCTCCAAGCCTCAGTTAGGTACTGTGCCCGGACGAGCGTACACAATAAGGAAGGATCTTGAATCCCGGGTAAGACTCATACCAGCCACACCAATCACACCGTACAACTTGTGATTTGAACCCAGTTAACAGTATGATAACAATGAAGTAGCCTCTAAAAAAGATGGCTCACAACAATAATAACCCGATTTTTTTGTAACAATAACTATGTACAAGTAATGCAGACAATCCGCACTTGGGATGGGCGCCCAGCATCCACTACGGACTATGAGAAATAGATTTATCGGTAAGAAAAATCTTATTTTCTCTAACGTCCTAGTGGATGCTGGGGACTCCGTCAGGACCATGGGGATTATACCAAAGCTCCCAAACGGGCGGGAGAGTGCGGATGACTCTGCAGCACCGAATGAGAGAACTCCAGGTCCTCCTCAGCCAGGGTATCAAATTTGTAGAATTTAGCAAACGTGTTTGCCCCTGACCAAGTAGCTGCTCGGCAAAGTTGTAAAGCCGAGACCCCTCGGGCAGCCGCCCAAGATGAGCCCACCTTCCTTGTGGAATGGGCATTTACAGATTTTGGCTGTGGCAGGCCTGCCACAGAATGTGCAAGCTGAATTGTACTACAAATCCAACGAGCAATAGTCTGCTTAGAAGCAGGAGCACCCAGCTTTTTGGGTGCCTACAATATAAACAGCAAGTCAGACTTTCTGACTCCAGCCGTCCTGGAATTCTATATATATATATATATATTTTCAGGGCCCTGACAACGTCTAGCAACTTGGAGTCCTCCAAGTCCCTAGTAGCCGCAGGCACCACAATAGGTTGTTTCAGGTGAAACGCTGACACCACCTTAGGAAGAAACTGGGGACGAGTCCGCAGTTCTGCCCTGTCCGAATGGAAAATCAAATATGGGCTTTTGTAAGACAAAGCCGCCAATTTTGACAATCGCCTGGCCGAGGCCAGGGCCAACAGCATGGTCACTTTCCATGTGAGATATTTCAAATCCACAGATTTGAGTGGTTCAAACCAATATGATTTTAGGAATCCCAACACTACGTTGAGATCCCACGGTGCCACTGGAGGCACACAAGGGCTGTATATGCAATACTCCCTTGACAAACGTCTGGACTTCAGGAACTGAAGCCAATTCTTTCTGGAAGAAAATCTATAGGGCCGAAACTTGAACCTTAATGGACCCCAATTTGAGGCTCATAGACACTCCTGTTTGCAGGAAGTGCAGAAATCGACCTAGTTGAAATTTTTTTTTCCGTGGGGCCCTCCTGTCATCACCCACGCAACATATTTTTACAACATGTGGTGATAACGTTGTGCGGTCACCTCCTTCCTGGCTTTGACCAGGGTAGGTATGACCTCTTCCGGAATGCCTTTTCCCTTAGGATCCGGCGTTCAAACCGCCATGCCGTCAAACGCAGTCGCGGTAAGTCTTGGAACAGACAAGGTCCCTGCTGGAGCAGGTCCTTTCTTAAAGGCCGATGCCACGGTTCCTCTTGGAACAGACATGGTACTTGCTGAAAGCAAATCCCTTCTTAGCTCCCGAGGCCATTAGTCCTCTGTGAGCATCTCTTGAAGTTCCGGTTACCAAGTCCCTCTTGGCCAATCCGGAGCCACGAGTATAGTTCTTACTCCTCTATGTCTTATAATTCTCAATACCTTGGTTATGAGAAGCAGAGAAGGGAACACATACACCGACTGTTACACCCACGGTGTTACCAGGACGTCCACAGCTATCGCCTGAAGGTCTCGTGACCTGGCGCAATACCTGTCCCATTTTTTTGTTCGGGCGGGACGCCATCATGTCCACCTTTGGTCTTTCCCAACGGTTCACAATCATGCGGAAAACTTCCCGATGAAGTTCCCACTCTCCCGGGTGGAGGTCGTGCCTGCTGAGGAAGTCTGCTTCCCAGTCGTCCACTCCCGGAATGAACACTGCTGACAGTGCTATCACATGATTTTCCGCCTAGCGAAAAATCCTTGCAGTTTTGCCACTGCCCTCCTGCTTCTTGTGCCGCCCTTTCTGTTTACGTGGGCGACTGCCGTGATGTTATCCCACTGGATCAATACCGGCTGACCTTGAAGCAGAGGTCTTGCTAAGCTTAGAGCATTATAAATTTGCTCTTAGCTCCAGTATATTTATGTGGAGAGAATTCTCCAGACTTGATCACACTCCTTGTGTGACTGCTCCCCAGCCTCTCAGGCTGGCCTCCGTGGTCATGAGCATCCAATCCTGAATGCCGAATCTGCGGCCCTCTAGAAGATGAGCACTCTGTAATCACCACAGGAGAGACACCCTTGTCCTTGGATATAGGGTTATCCGCTGATGCATCTGAAGATGCGATCCGGACCATTTGTCCAGCAGATCCCACTGAAGAGTTCTTGCGTGAAATCTGCCGAATGGAAGCGCTTCGTAATAAGCCACCATTTTTACCAGGACTCTTGTGCAATGATGCACTGACACTTTTCCTGGTTTTAGGAGGATCCCGATTAGCTCGGATAACTCCCTGGCTTTCTCCTCTGGGAGAAACACCTTTTCCTGGACTGTGTCCAGAATCATCCCTAGGACCAGCAGACGTGTCGTCGGAACAACTGCGGTTTTGGAATATTTAGAATCCACCCGTGCTGTCGTAGAACTACTTGAGATAGTGCTACTCCGACCTCCAACTGTTCTCTGGACCTTGTTCTTATCAGGAGGTCGTCCATTTTCTTTGAAGACGAATCCTCCTTTCGGTCATTACCTTGGTAAGGACCCGGGGTGCCTTGGACAATCCAACGGCATCGTCTTGAAACTGATAGTGACAGTTCTGTACCACGAACCTGAGGTACCCTTGGTGAGAAAAGGCAAATTTTGGGACATGGAGGTAAGCATCCCTGATGTCCCGGGACACCATATAGTCCCCTTGTTCTTTGCTATCACTGCTCTGAGTGACTCCATCTGGATTTGAACCCTTGTAAGTGTTCAAATTTTTCAGATTTAGAATAGGTCTCACCTAGCCTTCAGTACCACCATATAGTGTGGAGTAATACCCCTTTCCTTGTTGTCGGAGGGGTAAATTTATTATCACCTGCTGGGAATACAGCTTGTGAATTGCTTTCAATACTGCCTCCCTGTCGGAGGGAGACATTGGTACAGCAGACTACAGGAACCTGCGAGGGGGGAAACCTCTCGACATTCCAGTCTGTACCCCTTGGATACTACTTGTAGGATCCAGGGGTCCTGTACGGTCCCAGCGTCATGCTGAGAACTTGGTAGAAGCGGTGGAGGGCTTCTGTTCCTGGGAATGGGCTGCCTGCTGCAGTCTTCTTCCCTTTCCTCTATCCCTGGGCAGATATGACTCTTATAGGGACGAAAGGACTGAGGCTGAAAAGACGGTGTCTTTTTCTGCAGAGACGGTGGATTTTCCAGCAGTTGCCCTGGCCACCAGGTCCCATGGACCGACCCCAAATAACTCCTCCCCTTTATACGGCAATACATCTTTGTGCCGTTTGGAATCTGCATCACCTGACCACTGTCGTGTCCATAAACATCTTCTTGCAGATATGGACATCGCATTTACTCTTGATGCCAGAGTGCAAATATCCCTCTGCGCATCTCGCATATATAGAAATGCATCCTTTAAATGCTCTATAGTCAATAAAATACTGTCCCTGTCAAAGGTATCAATATTTTTAGTCAGGGAATCCGACCAAGCCACCTCAGCTCTGCACATCCAGGCTGAGGCGATCGCTGGTCGCAGTATAACACCAGCATGTGTGTGTATACTTTTTAGGATATTTTTCAGCCTCCTATCAGCTGGCTCCTTAAGTACGGCCCTATCCGTAGATGGTACCGCCACTTGTTCTGATAAGCGTGTGAGCGCCTTATTCACCCTGAGGGGTGTTTCCCACCGCGCCTTAACTTCTGGCGGGAAAGGGTATACCGCCAATAATTTTCTATCGGGGGAAACCCACGCATCATCACACACTTCATTTAATTTATCTGATTCAGGAAAAACTACAGGTAGTTTTTTCACCTCACACATAATACCCTTTTTTGTGGTACTTGGAGTATCAGAAATATGTAACACCTCCTTCATTGCCCTTAACGTGTGGCCCTAAAAGAAAATACGTTTGTTTCTTCACCGTCGACACTGAAATCAGTGTCCGTGTCTTGGTCTGTGTCGACCGACTGAGGTAAATGGGCATTTTACAGCCCCTGACGGTGTTTGAGACGCCTGGACAGATACTAATTTGTTCGCCGGCCCTCTCATGTCGTCAACCGGCTTGCAGCGTGTTGACATTGTCACGTAATTTCCATAAATAAGCCATCCATTCCGGTGTCGACTCCCTAGAGAGTGACATCACCATTACAGGCAATTTGCTCCGCCTCCTCACCAATATTTTCCTCATACATGTCGACACACACGTACCGACATACAGCACACACATAGGGAATGCTCTGATAGAGGACAGGACCCACTAGCCCTTTGGGGAGACAGAGGGAGAGTTTGCCAGCACACACCAAAACGCTATAATTATCCAGGGACAACCTTTATATAAGTGTTCCTCCCTTATAGCATTTTAATATATATACATATCGCCAAATCAGTGCCCCCCCTCTCTGTTTTAACCCTGTTTCTGTAGTGCAGTGCAGGGGAGAGCATGGGAGCCTTCCCACCAGCCTGTGAGGGAAAATGGCGCTGTGTGCTGAGGAGAATAGGCCCCGCCCCCTTTTCGGCGGGCTTCTTCTCCGGAGTTTTAGATATCTGGCAGGGGTTAAATACATCCATATAGCCTCAAGGGCTATATGTGATGTATTTTTCGCCATACAGGTATTATACATTGCTGCCCAGGGCGCCCCCCCCCAGCGCCCTGCACCCTCCGTGACCGCTGTGTGAAGTGTGCTGACAACAATGGCGCACAGCTGCAGTGCTGTGCGCTACCTGATGAAGACTGAGAGTCTTCTGCCGCCTGGTTCCGGACCTCTTCATCTTCAGCGTCTGCAAGGGGGGTCGGCGGCGCGGCTCCGGGACGAACCCCAGGGCGAGCCCTGTGTTCCGACTCCCTCTGGAGCTATGTCCAGTAGCCTAAGAATCCAATCCATCCTGCACGCAGGTGAGTTGAAAATCTCTCCCCTAAGTCCCTCGATGCAGTGAGCCTGTTGCCAGCAGGACTCACTGAAAATAAAGAACCTAAAAACTTTTTCTAAGTAACTCTTTAAGAGAGCCACCTAGATTGCACCCTTCTCGGCCGGGCACAAAAACCTAACTGAGGCTTGGAGGAGGGTCATAGGGGGAGGAGCCAGTACACACCATGTGATCCTAAAAGCTTGCTTTTGTGCCCTGTCTCCTGCGGAGCCGCTATTCCCCATGGTCCTGACGGAGTCCCCAGCATCCACTAGGACGTTAGAGAAATATATATATATATATATATATATATATATATATACACACACACACACATATATACATACACACACACTGCACCAAATAAATGTGCCCCCCCCCCTCTTTTATTGCCCTCTGTACTTGTGTTCAGCAGGGGAGAGTCCGGGGAGCCAGCTTATCTGCAGCGTGCTGTGGAGAAAATGGCGCTGGTTAGTGCTGTGGGATCAAGGTCCGCCCCCTCAACGGCGGGCTTCGGTCCCGCTCAAATCTTTATACTGGCGGGGGTTTCTGTAATATACTGTATCCGCAGTATATATGTATCTATGCCAGTGTCCCTAGAGGTTTATAAATTACTGCCCAGGGCGCCCCGCCCTGCACCCATACAGTGCCGCCAGTGTGTGTGTGAATGTGGGAGCAATGGTGCGCAGCGGTACCTCATTGAAGATCTGAAGTCTTCTGCCGCCTTTGAAGTCTTCTTTCCTCTCATACTCACCCGGATTCTATCTTCTGGCTCTGTGAGGACGACGGCGGCGCGGCACCGGGACGAACGGCAAGGGTGAGACCTGCGTTCCGACCCTCTGGAGCTAATGGTGTCTAGTAACCTAAGAAGCAGAGCCTATCATTTAAGTAGGTCTGCTTCTCTTCCCTCAGTCCCACGATGCAGGGAGCCTGTTGCCAGCAGTGCTCCCTGAAAATAAAAAACCTAACAAAAGTCTTTTTCAGAGAAACTCAGTAGAGCTTCCCTGCAGTGCATCCAGTCTCCTCTGGGCACAGGCTCCAACTGAGGTATGGGGGAGGGGCATAGAGGGAGGAGCCAGTGCACCCCCATCTAAAGTCTTTTAGAGTGCCCATGTCTCCTGCGGAGCCTGTCTATACCCCATGGTCCTTACGGAAGCCCCAGCATCCTCCAAGAGAAATTGGAATTCCATTCCTTAGGAACTCTAAACTTCTTATTGGGCGTAGCCCAAGTGTATTCCATAATTTCCGTCAGCTAATCTGACCCTGGAAACTCAATCTTAACTGTTTTGGGACATTTAAGACACAGGTGCCTTGGTTTTTAACACAGGCTCTGCTGAATCCTCTAAGGATAGAATGGCTTTCATTGCTTTAAATAACTCCGCTATATCCAGTGAGCTGAGACCTTCCTCCTCCTCTTCGTATGCCGAAGTAGAATTAATTGACCTTTCATCTTCCGATGAATCCTCATCTTTATCATGTGTAACCTGTGAGGGTTAATATCTACTTACCACTGGCTTATCAGCTTGTTTCTTTTGAGAAGCTGCTGCTGGGAGTGATACACCATAGTATCATAGTATCACCGTAGCTGCATGTAAGGGTTAATAGTGTAACCTATCCCTGGTACAGGAGTTGGAGGAATTATCCGTTCAGCTATACTGGATAAAGTCTGTGCAAACATAGCCAAGGAGGATCCATCTGCACCTGAATCTGCCTTGTATTTTTCATTAACCCCTGGTGAAAGCTAAAACAATTTGCACACAAACCATCCTGAACCAGATCTCGAGAGGATAACACAGCTTTGCAAGACAAACATGATATGAGTGTTGGTGTTGCTGTGAATGTACCTTCCTCACATTTGCCACTCTTAGACATGATAAATAATCAACACTTCCACAGTGTACTACACAATTTGTGACTGTAATCACTTAAAATTTCTTACAGTGACATACAATCCGAGCCTACCCATGCACCAGCATTGAGGAGCGGAATAAAACAAACGGACAGAAATATAGTAAAGTCAGCAATCACACTAGCAGTCAGTCACATGTTACAAATTAGTATAATAATCAATATGAGCACATCAACTACATTTTAAGTATGTAGGAGAACATATTACTGCTTCATGTTTAAACAGATCTAACATTCAGACGCAATGCGAAAGAAAATAAGAATTTACTCACCGGTAATTCTATTTCTCGTAGTCCGTAGTGGATGCTGGGAACTCCGTAAGGACCATGGAGAATAGCGGGCTCCGAAGGAGGCTGGGCACTCTAGAAAGATTTATGACTACCTGGTGTGCACTGGCTCCTCCCACTATGACCCTCCTCCAAGCCTCAGTTAGATTTTGTGCCCGGCCGAGGTTGGATGCACACTAGGGGCTCTCCTGAGCCCTTAGAAGGAAAGTATAGATTTAGGTTTTTTATTTTCAGTGAGACCTGCTGGCAACAGGCTCACTGCAGCGAGGGACTAAGGGGAGAAGAAGCGAACTCGCCTGCTTGCAGCCGGATTGGGCTTCTTAGGCTACTGGACACCATTAGCTCCAGAGGGATCGACCGCAGGCCCAGTCCTTGGTGTTCGGTCCCGGAGCCGCGCCGCCTTCCCCCTTACAGAGCCAGAAGCAAGAAGAGGTCCGGAAAATCGGCGGCAGAAGACATCAGTCTTCACCAAGGTAGCGCACAGCACTGCAGCTGTGCGCCATTGCTCCTCACACACACTTCACACTCCGGTCACTGAGGGTGCAGGGCGCTGGGGGGGGGGCGCCCTGAGAAGCAATCATAACACCTTGGCTGGCAAAAATACCACAATATATAGCCCCAGAGGCTATATATGTGGAAAATACCCCTGCCAGAATATAGGAAAAAGCAGGAGAATAGTCCGCGGAAAAGGGGCGGAGCTATCTCCCTCAGCACACTGGCGCCATTTCTCCTTCACAGATCCGCTGGAAGGAAGCTGCCTGGCTCCCACTATGACCCTTCTCCAAGCCTCAGTTAGGACACTGTGCCCGGACGAGCTGACATAATAAGGAAGGATTTAGAATCCCGGGTAAGACTCTTACCAGCCACACCAATCACACCGTACAACTCGTGATACTATATCCAGTTTGACAGTATGAAAACAACTGAGCCTCTCAACAGATGGCTCAACAATAACCCTTTAGTTAACAATAACTATTTACAAGTATTGCAGACAATCCGCACTTGGGATGGGCGCCCAGCATCCACTACGGACTACGAGAAATAGAATTACCGGTGAGTTAATTCTTATTTTCTCTGACGTCCTAGTGGATGCTGGGAACTCCGTAAGGACCATGGGGATTATACCAAAGCTCCCAAACGGGCGGGAGAGTGCGGATGACTCTGCAGCACCGAATGAGAGGGCACCGAATGAGAGAACTCCAGGTCCTCCTCAGCCAGGGTATCAAATTTGTAGAATTTTGCAAACGTGTTTGCCCCCGACCAAGTAGCTGCTCGGCAAAGTTGTAAAGCCGAGACCCCTCGGGCAGCCGCCCAAGATGAGCCCACCTTCCTTGTGGAATGGGCATTTACAGATTTTGGCTGTGGCAGGCCTGCCACAGAATGTGCAAGCTGAATTGTACTACAAATCCAGCGAGCAATAGACTGCTTAGAAGCAAGAGCACCCAGCTTGTTGGGTGCATACAGGATAAACAGAGAGTCAGATTTTCTGACTCCAGCCGTCCTGGAAACATTTTCAGGGCCCTGACAACGTCTAGCAACTTGGAGTCCTCCAAATCCCTAGTAGCCGCAGGCACCACAATAGGCTGGTTCAGGTGAAACGCTGACACCACCTTAAGGAGAAATTGGGGACGAGTCCTCAATTCTGCCCTATCCATATGGAAAATCAGATAAGGGCTTTTACATGATAAAGCCGCCAATTCTGACACTCGCCTGGCTGAAGCCAAGGCCAATAACATGACCACTTTCCACGTGAGATATTTTAGATTCACGGTTTTTAGTGGCTCAAACCAATGTGATTTTAAGAAACTCAACACCACGTTGAGATCCCAAGGTGCCACAGGAGGCACAAACGGGGGCTGAATATGCAGCACTCCTTTCACAAATGTCTGAACTTCAGGTACTGAAGCTAGTTCTTTTTGAAAGAAAATCGACAGAGCCGAGATCTGTACTTTAATGGAGCCTAGTTTTAGGCCCATATTCACTCCTGCTTGCAGGAAATGCAGAAATCAACCTAGTTGAAATTCCTCTGTTGGGGCCTTTTTGGCCTCGCACCATGCAACATATTTCCGCCATATGCGGTGATAATGCTTTGCCGTAACATCTTTCCTGGCCTTAATAAGCGTAGGAATGACTTCTTCCGGAATACCCTTTTCCTTTAAGATCCGGTGTTCAACCGCCATGCCGTCAAACGCAGCCGCGGTAAGTCTTGGAACAGACAGGGCCCCTGCTGTAGCAGATCCTGTCTGAGCGGTAGAGGCCACGGGTCCTCTGAGAGCATCTCTTGAAGTTCCGGGTACCATGCTCATCTTGGCCAATCCGTAACCACGAGAATTGTGTTTACTCCTCGATTTCTTATTATTCTCAATACCTTTGGTATGAGAGGCAGAGGAGGGAACACATAAACCGACTGGTACACCCACGGTGTCACTAGAGCGTCCACAGCTATCGCCTGAGGGTCCCTTGACCTGGCGCAATATCTTTTTAACTTTTTGTTGAGGCGGGACGCCATCATGTCCACCTGTGGTTTTTCCCAACGGTTTACCAGCATCTGGAAGACTTCTGGATGAAGTCCCCACTCTCCCGGGTGGAGGTCGTGTCTGCTGAGGAAGTCTGCTTCCCAGTTGTCCACTCCCGGAAGGAACACTGCTGACAGTGCTAGTACATGATTCACCGCCCATCGGAGAATTCTTGTGGCTTCTGCCATCGCCATCCTGCTTCTTGTGCCGCCCTGTCGATTTACATGGGCGACTGCCGTGATGTTGTCTGACTGGATCAGCACCGGCTGGTGTAGGAGCAGGCATTTTGCTTGACTTAGGGCATTGTAGATGGCCCTTAGTTCCAGAATATTTATGTGAAGGGAAGTCTCCTGACTCTACCATAGTCCTTGGAAGTTTCTTCCCTGTGTGACTGCCCCCCAGCCTCAAAGGCTGGCATCCGTGGTCACCAGGACCCAGTCCTGTATGCCGAACCTGCGGCCCTCTAGAAGATGGGCACTCTGCAGCCACCACAGTAGAGACACCCTGGTTCTTGGAGACAGGGTTATTAAGCGATGCATCTGAAGATGCGATCCGGACCACTGGTCCAACAGGTCCCACTGAAAGATTCTGGCATGGAACCTGCCGAAGGGAATTGCTTCGTAAGAAGCCACCATCTTTCCCAGGACCCGCGTTCAGCGATGCACTGATACCTGTTTTGGTTTCAGGAGGTCTCTGACTAGAGATGACAACTCCCTGGCTTTCTCCTCCGGGAGAAACACTTTTTTCTGGACTGTATCCAGAATCATACCCAGGAACAGTAGCCGTGTCGTCGGAACCAGCTGTGACTTCGGGATATTCAGAATCCAGCCGTGCTGGTGCAGCACCTCCTGAGATAGTGCTACTCCCACCAACAACTGTTCCTTGGACCTCGCTTTTATTAGGAGATCGTCCAAGTACGGGATAATTAAAACTCCTTTTTCGAAGGAGTATCATCATTTCCGCCATAACCTTGGTAAATACCCTCGGTGCCGTGGACAGTCCAAACGGCAGCGTCTGGAATTGGTAATGGCAATCCTGTACCACAAATCTGAGGTACTCCTGGTGAGGATGGTAAATGGGGACATGCAAGTAAGCATCCTTGATGTCCAGGGATACCATGTAATCCCCCTCGTCCAGGCTCGCAATAACCGCCCTGAGCGATTCCATCTTGAACTTGAATTTTTTTATGTATGTGTTCAAGGATTTCAAATTTAAAATGGGTCTCACCGAACCGTCCGGTTTCGGTACCACAAATAGTGTGGAATAGTAACCCCGGCCTTGTTGAAGTAGGGGTACCTTGATTATCACCTGCTGGGAATACAGCTTGTGAATTGCCGCTAGCACCGCCTCCCTGTCTGAGGGAGCAATCGGCAAGGCAGATTTTAGGAACCGATGGGGTGGAGACGCCTCGAATTCCAGTTTGTACCCCTGAGATACTATTTGAAGGATCCAGGGATCCACCTGTGAGCGAGCCCACTGATCGCTGAAATTCTTGAGGCGGCCCCCCACCGTACCTGGCTCCGCCTGTGGAGCCCCACCGTCATGCGGCGGACTTGGCAGAAGAAGCGGGGGAGGACTTTTGCTCCTGGGAACCTGCTGTTTGTTGCAGCCTTTTCCCCCTATCTCTGCCTCTGGATAGAAAAGACCCGCCTTTTCCACGCCTGTTTTTCTGGGTCCGAAAGGACTGAACCTGATAAAACGGCGCATTCTTAGGCTGTGAGTGGAGATGGGGTAAAAATGCTGACTTCCCAGACGTTGCTGTGGAAACTAGGTCCGAGAGACCATCCCCAAATAATTCCTCACCCTTATATGGCAACACTTCCATGTGCCTTTTAGAATCTGCATCTCCTGTCCACTGGCGAGTCCATAAGCCTCTCCTAGCAGATATGGACAATGCACTTACTTTAGATTCCAGTCGGCAGATTTCCCTCTGTGCATCTCTCATATATAAGACTGAGTCTTTTATATGGTCTATGGTTAACAGGATCGTGTCTCTGTCTAATGTGTCAATATTTTCTGACAGTTTATCTGACCACGCAGCGGCAGCACTGCACATCCAAGCTGACGCAATAGCTGGCCTAAGTATAATGCCTGAGTGTGTATATACAGACTTCAGGATCGCCTCCTGCTTTCTATCAGCAGGTTCCTTGAGGGCGGCCGTATCCGGAGACGGTAGTGCCACCTTTTTAGACAAACGTGTGAGCGCTTTATCCACCCTAGGAGGTGTTTCCCAACGTGACCTATCCTCTGGCGGGAAAGGGAACGCCATTAGTACCTTCTTAGGAATTACCAATTTTTTATCAGGGAAAGCCCACGCTTCTTCACACACTTCATTTAATTCATCTGATGGGGGAAAAACTACGGGTAGTTTTTTCTCCCCAAACATAATACCCTTTTTAGTGGTACCTGTATTTATATCAGAAATGTGTAACACCTTTCATTGCCTCAATCATGCAGTGAATGGCCTTAGTGGGCATCAGGTTAGACTCATCGTCGTCGACACTGGTGTCCGTATCAGTGTCGACATCTGGGTCTGTGGTCTGAGGTAGCGGGCGTTTTAGAGCCCCTGATGACCTGTGCGACGCCTGGACAGGCACGAGCTGAGAAGTCGGCTGTCCCACATTTGGCATGTCGTCAAATTTCTTATGTAAGGAGTCTATACGTGCACTCATTTCTTTCCATAAGCTCAACCACTCAGGTGTCTGCCCCGCAGGGGGCGACATCCCTTCTAAAGGCATCTGCTCCGTCTCCACATCATTATCCTCATCAAACATGTCGACACAGCCGTACCGACACCCCGCACACACACAAGGAATGCTCCAACTGAGGACAGGACCCACAAAAGCCCTTTGGGGGGACAGAGTGAGAGTATGCCAGCACACACCAGAGCGCTATATAATGCAGGGACTAACTGAGTTATGTCCCCTATAGCTGCTTTTTCTATATAATGTATACTGCGCCTAAATTTAGTGCCCCCCCCTCTCTTTTTTTTTACCCTTTTCTGTAGTGTAGACTGCAGGGGAGAGCCAGGCAGCTTCCTTCCAGCGGATCTGTGAAGGAGAAATGGCGCCAGTGTGCTGAGGGAGATAGCTCCGCCCCTTTTCCGCGGACTATTCTCCTGCTTTTTCCTATATTCTGGCAGGGGTATTTTCCACATATATAGCCTCTGGGGCTATATATTGTGGTATTTTTGCCAGCCAAGGTGTTATGATTGCTTCTCAGGGCGCCCCCCCCCCAGCGCCCTGCACCCTCAGTGACCGGAGTGTGAAGTGTGTGTGAGGAGCAATGGCGCACAGCTGCAGTGCTGTGCGCTACCTTGGTGAAGACTGATGTCTTCTGCCGCCGATTTTCCGGACCTCTTCTTGCTTCTGGCTCTGTAAGGGGGAAGGCGGCGCGGCTCCGGGACCGAACACCAAGGACTGGGCCTGCGGTCGATCCCTCTGGAGCTAATGGTGTCCAGTAGCCTAAGAAGCCCAATCCGGCTGCAAGCAGGCGAGTTCGCTTCTTCTCCCCTTAGTCCCTCGCTGCAGTGAGCCTGTTGCCAGCAGGTCTCACTGAAAATAAAAAACCTAAATCTATACTTTCCTTCTAAGGGCTCAGGAGAGCCCCTAGTGTGCATCCAACCTCGGCCGGGCACAAAATCTAACTGAGGCTTGGAGGAGGGTCATAGTGGGAGGAGCCAGTGCACACCAGGTAGTCATAAATCTTTCTAGAGTGCCCAGCCTCCTTCGGAGCCCGCTATTCTCCATGGTCCTTACGGAGTTCCCAGCATCCACTAGGACGTCAGAGAAACAGTAAATGTATACAGACTCGTATACAATAGGCACTTATCTAACTATTCGTACTCAAAGGGTAGATAGAGACTTAGTGCTATGTAACCCGTACTCAGTAGAGTGGTATACATGGAGACTCGCCTCGCTTCCAGGACCATTCAATACGTTAGCGAACGCTGAGTGGATCCAGATGCTACTTGTGAACACTGCTGCTCCATGAACCTATAGTGAATAGACGCTCAGTGAACACGGATGCACCAGTCACACAGCCTCCTATGCTGCGACTGGGTCCCCTTTGTGTACAGCGTCTGAGACGGAAGCGGGAAACAGTTCGTGGTGGGACACTGAGGAAACTGGTCATGAATCGGGGGGAGGGGCGACCAGGAGAGCGTCTGACTCCCCACTGCTGACATCAACCCTAGGGATCATGGCCTCATACTATTCCTGGAGCCTCTGATCCCTAAGGCCTAGTGCGGATGAACCCTATGTGGCAGCCGCGTCTGCGACTGTTTGGTAGTCTCCTCCTAAAGCAGTGCGGCTGTGTCCGTATTCCCCTTCTAAGCGGAACCGATGCTTTCCCTTCTCCCCGTGCTCCGGCCAGAGCCTGGTAACGTCTGCTGGACCTGCCCGTCAAAACAGCACTGTACTCGTGGGTAAGCGCTGTCGCGACCCGGCGGAGAGTTGTTGGAGCGACTGTCTAAGGTACGTATAAGATGCTGTTTAGAAAGATCACTCAGAAAAATATTAAGACTATAAAAATAAAAGAAAGCTTAGGGCTGCTAAAAACCAACAGCACCCAAGAGATTCAAGCACCCAAGAGATTCTCACAAGCTGAAGATGAGGAAAGGTCTCCCAAACAATGAACCAAAGTATTATGATAAATATGTCAAGGTTCCTAAGAGCGAAAAGCTTTGGAATTTTTTTTTTTCTGAAAGTTTTAATGAAGCAGTCACAAACTTCAGCACTTGTCTAAGAGAATCAGGAACGGATGGGAGTCAAATCACCATTAATGAACATGCAACCAGATGATTATACCAATTTATTCTAAACAATAAAGTATATAGTCATTTAAACCCAATACTCATTACCAGAGTTCTAATATAAATATATTATAGAGGAGACGTATGACATTTTCATAAAACCAATTATATCAAAAGTACATCTCTCAGAAAATTCAACTTTGAAGGTTTTTGTATTTTTGTTTTTATTTCTGAAAAATTCTCAGAAATGTTCGGACCGGCGATTCATCCATCGGCGTGAAAGATCGGGACTCTGCAATTACAAAGAAAAGGTGATTTTGCAGTGCAGTGAACAAGCACAAGAGATTATCTAAATACAGACATCACAGGCAAGTAGAGTTTTACTGAATACAAATGCAAGTATTAACATTGAAACTTACTTAGCTTTGCTGACAGCTGCTGTAGGTGCGATGAATTCTCGTCTAAGGAGGAATCTATGAACTGGATTGACTGCTGCAGCTCATCCACCTGCAATTAGTGACAGATATTTAATTGGTTTTACTGTAGTGGAGTTGGTGTTAATATTGTACATGTGTTGTCACATGTTAAATCTACGTTTCTTAAAACTATAACCCCTTAATTACTGGTTTTGCCTTTAATCCAATTGTTGCTCTAAATCTAATGGCTCTCGCCCAAATTGCAGCAGCTTTGCAAGTTACGGACTATTACCTTTGGCCCAATTTAGGCTACTTCCACATCTTTCAGTGCAGATACAGCTTTCATCCGTTAAAAAAGGATTTAAAGCCAATTTGCTAAGTCGCAACTATGTGTTGAAATTGTGTGTGCAGTAGAAGCTGAATGACCAGCCCTTAAGCCTCCTTTAACATAGGGATGGCCATCAGTACCTTCTCCATCGATGGATGGTTTAGCTGGAACCATCTATGGTTAGATATTATGCTACCAACTATCATCGATGGTTCCAGCTATCGAATAGCCGCACATGCACATAAAAGACTGCTAGGGAAACCAGTCGGGAAAAAGTTTCTCCTGTGCATGTGCAGTGTAGCTACCCTGGCGGCTGGCAACTGTTGTGCGCACACTACATGCGCCAGCGCCTGGGTAATATTATTGCTTCCTCAGCTGAGTTCAGGCTGTTGTCACCTAACACTATTATATTATATTGTATTGTGTTGTAACAGACTGACAGATTCACTTGTGTCGGAGCCAGGGTGGGGCTGCTGGACTGTGTTGCTAATGGTGATGAGTGAGTGGGTGCTACTGCTGACAGACAACGGAGCTCAAATTGCTCAGCCAGTCAGTGAAATGGAACAACCCACGCTACACCATCCTGACACACAGGCCCACTGATTGTCTGGCTCTCACTGTCAGCTGAGCTCACCTGTGGGCCTGAGGTCTGTCTGATCTTGCATCCACCCCTGACAGACACAATAAAGATATCACCATCGGCACTGCACCCACCATTGATGGCGGGAACCCATCCGGTTGTCTGCCGCCAATGGGAAACGTATTCAACATTGCCCATAAATGATTTGGAATGGTCTATGGCCATCCCTACGTCGACACTTAAGGCATATGGAACTAGCCCACATCCCCTGTCATAAAGCTCTGAAAGTTTTACAGCATGAGAAGAAATGCACAGATAGTGTCCACAGAACCTCACAAATGCTGCGGACTGCAGAGGGACTTGGTTTTACACTGTGCTGCTTTCAGGCCAGTTGTGAAGGTATATCACATTATCTTTATATACTCGTACAGCTGCACCACCACCTCCGCGCAGAAGATGTATTCACACTTCCAGCCCCAGCTGTGTCCTGACTTGGATGAAATTCAGCAGCATTATGAAGAAGTCCAAACCCACAACTAAAAGGTACTAAATACTACTTATTAACCACTTCACCACTTTGTGACCAAACCAACCAACTTCCATTTTTAGATGTACAAAAAAGTCATAAGGTGTCAGCTCTTCATAAACACAGACCACCAGAAATGGCTACCAGGCTGCATCTATAAGTGCCCCACAATAAGAACAAAGCAGAATAATACAATTCTAACAAGTCTGAAAGAGATCACGCTTTATCAAACATTTGGCATCACTATGGCTGGGCAGCCTGCATATTTAGTTTTACAGAAACACATTCCACTGATCAGGATCATGGACGACCGATGTAACGATACACTGGTCGCCCGTACACACAGTACTCAGTGGCCACATCCTGCAGCATAGTCTCCCACCGGGTCATCACATCCGATGTGCAGAACATCAGAAAGGCCTGACATCACTGGCGACATACGGTAGAGCGCAACTGTGGGTACACACAAGACGATGAGTTGCTCTGTTCTGTGGTACCCGACAGCATATCATCTAATGCAGGGGTTCTCAAACTCGGTCCTCAGGACCCCACACAGTGCATGTTTTGCAGGTAACCAAGCAAGTGCACAGGTGTATTAATTACTCACTGACATTTTAAAAGGTCCATAGGTGGAGCTAATTATTTCACTTGTGATTCTGTGAAGAGACCTGCAAAACATGCACCGTGTGGCAGGAACGACCACCGCACGTCACGGCCATGTGGGGTCCTGAGGACAGTTTGAGAACCTGTGATCTAATGTGTTCCCAGCCTTACAGTTACAGATGTATGAGGACGCATCTCTAAATAGATGAAATGTCGACATACCGTCCAATCGGTAGCAGAGTCTCCAGTCTTTTTGGTTCCGGTGCAGATGCCCGATGAGTGGTGTACTTGTGGGTACAGTAACCCTATCCCTAACGCTCACCCCAGGTGTCTAACCTTAGCCTGAGAATATCAGCAATTCACATGTTGACCCATGTCGACGTCATGAATGTCTATATGGCAGCAGTCTACAATGTGACCGGATACCCTTTCATAGCCCTTTACCGGTTACCCAGATTCTCCATATTAAGCATAAGGACTTGTGCAATCACACAAAAAGGGGTTATGGTAATAAATTCTGAAACTAGGACAAAATGGACGCAGCTGAACCCTTGTGGCGCCATATAAATAAAGGATAATAATGATAATAAGAAAATGTACGTGTTAGGAAATACTAGCAATACATTATGGTAACCAAGTGCTGCCGTCCATGGAACAGCCCAGCCACACGTTTTACTTGCTGGGGATCCTCGTACAAACCAAAGAAATCCTTTGCTCAAAATAAAAAAAAGATGCTGAGTAACTACTGTGGCTAAACCTGGAAGTGAAAGGGTTAACTAACAAGTGTCCATGGTAGCATTAAATAGGCCAAATGCTTTCTCCTGTAATGTGCTACATATAGTAAGGGAACTGCAATAGGTTTTAAAATGCTAATCAGCTATTTCTATGATTTTTCTACTACATGCAGATGTATGGACATTTTCATACTCTTTAATGATTACGTAGTTGGCAAATATGTACCCATAATATAATTCCCCAAAGGTACAAATCTACAACGGGTGAAGGGAGACCATCTCACGGGGATGGATAATTATATTAGTTATATGATACATTTTTACACTAGCACTGTGCAGGGTAAGTATAGCAAGTGGGTATAGGTATACAGGGAACTGTACTTCACAGCCAGGCATACTGGCAGGATGTATTATATTATATTCTTATCTTGTTCCATACTGTAAATGTGTTTATCTGCGTATGCCACTTTGTTACAATGAGCTTGTGCGCTGCATAGAATTCTGGTCAGAAAGTCCCAAAGCATCAGCACCCATTTACAATTCCCTCCATCCATTTTCTCACAGGAAATCACGAACAGCAGAGAACCCTGTAACCTCAAAAGGTTTGGAAGGTGTTAAACTGGGGTACCACCGTGAAACGGTGTGGATTAATTTGATACGAGACACTCATATCCGTGTGGGACTGGGTCTCTGTATCTGCACATGAAGTGATATGATGCAGCGGCCGTGGCATTTTCCATGCCAAGTTCCGTTGTGCACACAGCACACTGATATACAAGTGTTAATCAGCACAGTCTCCGGGGGTTGCATATTATTTACTGGGGGGCGGGATGCTGGCTGTCAATATCCCGACAGACGCATGCCACCCGCCAGAATCCCAGCAGTGGAGCAAGCGCTAAGAGTCCCCTTGCGGGCTCGGTGGCTTGCCACAGGTTCTTTTCTAACTCTATGGGTGTTGTGGACACCCACAAGTGGGATAGCCCATGAGCCGAAATTCCGGCGCCAGTATACTGACCGCAAAAATCCCGACAAATCGATTGCATCCTGTCTCGCAGGGGGGGGGGGGGGGGTTTGAGCACAACGGAGACCCTTGTGGGCTCGCTGCGCTCACCAGAGGTTCTATTCCCACTCTATGGGTTGACACCTACGAGTGGGAATAGTCCCTGTTAGTCAGGGGTGGGATGGAGACATCGGTATTGTGTCGCATAACTACATTCCTTTACATCTTCTAATATGGGGGCAGATGTATTAACCTGGAGAAGGCATAAGGAAGTGATAAACCAGTGATATGTGAAAGGTGATAAACGTACCAGCCAATCAGCTCCAATATGTAAATCAACAGTTAGTAGCTGATTGGCTGCTGCCTTTATCACCTTGCACATATCACTGGTTTAGCACTTCCTTATGCCTTCTCCAGGTTAAATACATCTGCCCCATGATTCTTAGTTAAAAGTAATGTTAGAGATGTCCATATCTTGTCAACTGGCATTTGTGGTATATCTTGCATTACATAACCTCCCTGTGTGCCGTGTAATCAAGATACCATGGAATCCTTGCTATTGTAGTTATTTGTGTAATCTATGAATTTGAAAAGGTTAAATCGGGGGTACATCAGTTCACTATAAACCCACACCTCTAAAGGTGCGTGGACAAAAACCTTTTAAACCCCAGTATCCTGGCAATGTCTATTTGAACAAGCATATAGATTGGGTTCGGGGTGCTAGAATGAACACTATAAAGAGTGCGGTGGTGTGTTGCTTAGATGTATACAACTCAGCGAGTATAAAATAAATGCTATTAAAAAGTCTTATTCCCCGATAAAAACATAGTTATTCCATGACGTGAATTATAACAAATCGGAATATTAATGGGCTAAAACATTCTGCCCATGATACACAATTGACAGACCGGATATCATATTACCTGTATGAGAAAATTGCAATTTATCACAAATTCCTGGAACTTTGTAAATGCACTACCACTTAAAAGATACTTCTATAAATACATTGCTTTTATATTATCATTACCGCAGTAGTAATAGTGTATACTATGAACTTTGTGTTGAAAAGAAAAACAAAAACACCATTTTCTTTCTGGAGAATGAAACCTACCACGATTTCCATGCTGCTAAACACTGCCCCCTGCTGGGTCAACATAGCTTTGTAGTCTGGCTTGCTCTGAAGAACATAATCTTGGGAAGTTGGCAAATCAGGCACACTAGCTTCAGAGGCGTCCTTCTCTTTCATTTCATCAAGCAGGCTATGAAGAAGAGTAAATAACGCATTCTTAATACGGTATAAGGAAGATCTAGAAAGCTGCAGTGCAAAGGTAAATACAACAACAGTAAACCATCTTGTTGTTTGACAAAACATGGGTGCTAGACAGTGCCAGCATGACGGAAACACCCTGGATTCTATTCAGGATCTTTCTTAGCTCTTTCATCCCCAAGATCCAGTTATGTTTTAACCCCACGTATATATTATGAATAAGCTTTAACCAGGGTTTTATTGTAAATGTAGTAACTATTTGTGGTACCGATAACCGCATGTAAATTAGCATATTGTCTCAGCTACGCAGGGGAGGGCGTCATCAACCACTGCATTCCTGGCCTGAATGCACAAGGGGTCTACTGTATGTTAGTTTTTGCTTTAGATTCCCTTGTGGAAATTACCAAATGATAAAGCAATTATGTATGTTAAAGAAAATATATATATATATATATATATATATATATATATATATATATATATTTATTTATTTTTTTTTTTTTTTTTTTTCTACATTGTAGATTAATACTGAAGACATCAAAACCATGAAACAGCACATATGGAAAAATGCTGTAAACAAAAGTATGTTAAACAAATCAAAATATGTTTTATATTTTAGATTCCTCAAAGTAGCCCTCTTTTGCTTTGATGACAGCATTGCACACTCTTGGCATTCTCTCAATTGTAGGCTGTGCACATTAAATAAGTATACTACCAAAAAACAAAAACAAACAAAATAATAATAAGATTTTAAACCTACCGGTAAATCTTTTTCTCGTAGTCCGTAGAGGATGCTGGGGACTCCGTAAGGACCATGGGGATAGACGGGCTCCGCAGGAGACGTGGGCACTTTAAGAAAGACTTTGACTCTGGGTGTGCACTGGCTCCTCTCTATGCCCCTCCTCCAGACCTCAGAGAAATTGTGCCCAGAGGAGATGGACAGTACGAGGAAAGGATTTTAGTTAATCCAAGGGCAAGATTCACACCAGCCACACTGTTTAACTTGTGATATACTATCTAGTTAACAGTATGAAAAAACACCACATCATCGGTCCAAAACCGATGAAACTATAACATAACCCTTATGTAAGCAATAACTATATACAAGTCTTGCAGAAGTAGTCCGCACTTGGGACGGGCGCCCAGCATCCTCTACGGACTACGAGAAAAACATTTACCGGTAGGTTTAAAATCTTATTTTCTCTAACGTCCTAGAGGATGCTGGGGACTCCGTAAGGACCATGGGGATTATACCAAAGCTCCCAAACGGGCGGGAGAGTGCGGATGACTCTGCAGCACCGATTGAGCAAACAGGAGGTCTTCCTCAGTCAGGGTATCAAACTTATAGAACTTTGCAAAGGTGTTTGACCCCGACCAAGTAGCAGCTCGGCACAGCTGTGGTGTCGAGACCCCTCGGGCAGCCGCTCAAGACGAGCCCACCTTCCTAGTGGAATGGGCCTTAACCGATTTCGGTAATGGCAATCCTGCCGTAGAATGCGCCTGCTGAATCGTGTTACAGATCCAGCGAGCAATAGTCTGCTTTGAAGCAGGGCCGCCAACCTTGATGGCTGCATACAGGACAAACAGTGCTTCTGTTTTTCTGATCCTAGCGGTTCTGGCCACGTAAATTTTCAAAGCCCTGACCACATCCAGGGACTCTGAATCCTCCAAGTCACGTGTAGCCACAGGCACGACAATAGATTGGTTCATATGAAAGGATGAGACCACCTTAGGTAGGAATTGAGGAGGGGTCCGCAATTCCGCTCTATCCATATGGAAAACCAGATAGGGGCTTTTATGTGATAAAGCCGTCAATTCCGAAACTCGCCTAGCCGAAGCCAAGGCTAACAACATGACCACCTTCCAAGTGAGATATTTCAACTCCACTGTTTTAAGTGGTTCAAACCAATGTGACTTAAGGAAACTTAACACCACGTTAAGGTCTCAAGGCGCCACTGGAGGTACAATAGGAGGCTGAATATGCAGTACTCCCTTCACAAAAGTCTGTACTTCAGGTAAAGAGGCCAATTCCTTTTGAAAGAAAATGGATAAGGCCGAAATCTGAACTTTAATGGAGCCTAATTTTAGGCCCAAATTCACTCCAGTTTGTAGGAAGTGAAGAAAACGGCCTAGATGGAATTCTTCCGTAGGAGCATTCCTGGCCTCACACCAAGAAACATATTTACGCCATATTCGGTGAGAATGTTTAGATGTCACGTCCTTCCTAGCCTTTATTAACGTAGGAATAACCTCATCCGGAATACCTTTTTCCGCTAAGATTCGGCGTTCAACCGCCATGCCGTCAAACGCAGCCGCGGTAAGTCTTGGAACAGACAGGGACCTTGTTGTAACAGGTCCTGCCTTAGAGGAAGAGGCCACGGATCTTCTGTGAGCATTTCCTGCAGATCCGTATACCAGGTCCTTCGTGGCCAATCCGGAACAATGAGTATTGTTCGCACTCCTCTTTTTCTTATTATCCTCAACACCTTGGGTATGAGAGGAAGAGGAGGAAACGCATAGACCGACTGGAACACCCACGGTGTCACAAGGGCGTCCACAGCTACCGCCTGAGGGTCTCTTGACCTGGCGCAATACCTTTGTAGCTTTTTGTTGAGACGGGACGCCATCATGTCTATTTGGGGCAGTCCCCACCGACTTGCAATCTGCGCGAAGACTTCTTGATGAAGTCCCCACTCTCCCGGATGCAGGTCGTGTCTGCTGAGGAAGTCTGCTTCCCAGTTGTCCACTCCCGGAATGAACACTGCTGACAGAGCGCTTACATGATTCTCCGCCCAGCGAAGAATTCTGGTGGCGTCCGCCATTGCCACCCTGCTCCTTGTGCTGCCTTGGCGGTTTACATGAGCTACTGCGGTGACGTTGTCTGACTGGATCAGAACTGGTCGATCGCGACGTAAGATCTCCGCTTGACGTAGGGCGTTGTATATGGCCCTTAGTTCCAGGATGTTGATGTGAAGACAAGTCTCTTGACTTGACCAAAGGCCTTGGAAATGTCTTCCCTGTGTGACTGCTCCCCAACCTCGGAGGCTCGCATCCGTGGTCACCAGGATCCAGTCCTGAATGCCGAACCTGCGGCCCTCTTAGAAGGTGAGCACTTTTCAGCCACCACAGGAGAGATACTCTGGCCCTGGGGGACAGGGTGATCCGCTGATGCATTTGCAGATATGACCCAGACCATTTGTCCAATAGGTCCCATTGGAATGTCCTTGCATGGAATCTGCCGTAGGGAATGGCTTCGTATGTCGCCACCATTTTTCCCAGGACTTGAGTGCAATGACGTATTGACACTTGTTTTGGCTTCAACAGGTTCATGACTAGAGTCATGAGGTCCTGTGTTTTTTGTGTCGGAAGAAAAATCCTCTTCTGGTCTGTGTCCAGAATCATGCCCAAGAAGGGCAGACTAGTTGTAGGATTCAGCTGCGACTTTGGAATATTGATAATCCAGCCGTGTCGCTGTAACACAGTCAGTGAAAGTGAGACGCTGTTCAGCAACTTCTCCCGTGATCTCGCTTTTATGAGGAGATCGTCCAAGTACAGGATAATTGTGACACCCTGTTTGCGCAGGAGCACCATCATTTCCGCCATTACCTTGGTGAAAATTCTCGGGGCCATGGAAAACCAAAACGGCAACGTCTGAAATTGGTAATGACAATCCTGTACCGCAAATCTCAGGTACGCCTGATGAGGAGGATATATGGGAACATGCAGGTATGCATCCTTTATGTCTAGAGATACCATAAAATCTCCCCCTTCCAGGCTGGCGATGACCGCTCTGAGCGATTCCATCTTGAACTTGAACCGTTTTAAGTAAAGGTTCAGGGATTTTAAATTCAAAATGGGTCCGACCGAACCATCCGGTTTCGGGACCACAAACAGAGTTGAGTAGTACCCCTTCCCTCTTTGAAGCAGGGGAACCTCTACCACCACTTGTTGAATACACAATTTGCGAATCACATGTAACATTATCTCCCTTTCCAGGGGGGAAGTCGGTAGGGCCGATTTGAAAAACCGGCGAGGAGTCACCTCTTCGAATTCCAGCTTGTAACCCTGGGAAACAATTTCTATTGCCTAGGGATCCACCTGTGAGTGAACCCAGATGTGGCTGAACAGTCGAAGACGTGCCCCCACTGGGGCGGACTCCCTCAGGGAAGCCCCAGCGTCATGCCGTGGATTTTGCAGAGGCCGGGGAGGACTTCTGTTCCTGATAACTAGCTGTGTTATGCAGCTTCTTCCCTCTGCCCTTACCTCTGGCAAGAAAGGACGATCCACGTACTCTTGCTTTTATTGGAACGAAAGGACTGCATTTGATAATGAGGCGCTTTCTTAGATTGTGAGGGAATATATGGCAAAATATTCGATTTACCTGCCGTAGCCGTGGAGACGAGGTCCGAGAGGCCCTCTCCAAACAATTCCTCACCCTTGTAAGGCAACAACTCCATGTGTCTCTTGGAGTCGGCATCACCTGACCACTGTCGGGTCCATAAGACACACCTAGCAGAAATAGACATAGCGTTTATCCTGGAACCCAGTAAACTAATGTCTATTTGAGCATCCCTCATATATAAGACAGCATCTTTTATATGCCCTAGGGTCATTAAAATGGTATCCTTATCAAGGGTCTCAATATCCGCTGATAAGGAATCTGTCCATGCTGCTACAGCACTACAAACCCAGGCCGATGCAATAGCCGGTCTGAGTAACGTACCAAAATGTGAGTAAATGGACTTCAAGGTAACCTCCTGCTTGCGGTCTGCAGGATCCTTGAGGGTAGCCGTATCTTGGGATGGAAGCGCTATCTTCTTTGATAAGCGCGTCAAAGCTTTGTCTACCCTAGGGGAGGATTCCCACCGGATTCTGTCCTGCGACGGGAAAGGACACACTATTAAAATCCTTTTGGGAATCTGCAGTTTTTTGTCTGGAGTTTCCCACGCTTTTTCGCATAATTCGTTCTGCTCATGTGATGAGGGAAAGGTGACCTCAGGTTTCTTTCCCTTATACACGTGTACCCTCGTGTCAGGGACAGGGGGTTCCTCAGTGATATGCAAAACATCTTTTATTGCGATAATCATATATCGAATACATTTAGCCACCTTTGGCTGTAATTTTGCATCATCGTAGTCGACACTGGAGTCTGAATCCGTGTCGGTATCTGTGTCAACTATTTGGGATAGTGGGCGCTTCTGAAACCCCGAAGGTCCAGACGACATTGGGACAGGCATGGGTTGACTCCCTGACTGTACCCCAGCTTCAGCTTTGTCTAATCTTTTGTGCAATAAATTAACATTAGCACTTAAAACATTCCACATATCCATCCAGTCAGATGTCGGCACTGCCGACGGAGACCTAACATTCATACACTCCACCTCCTCCTTAGGTGAGCCTTCAATCTCAGACATGTCGACACACGCGTACAGACACACCACACACACACACACACACACACACACACACACACACACACAGGGAAGCCCTTTTCTGAAGACAGGTTCCCCACCAGGCCCTTTGGAGAGACAGAGAGAGAGTATGCCAGCACACACCCCAGCACTATATGACCCAGGAAAAAACACAGTATGTTTACCCAGTAGCGCTTTTGTTATGTATATGCGCCAATTATGTGCCCCCCCTCTACTTTAAAACCCTTCTTTCACCATGTGTTAAGCAGGGGAGAGTCTGGGGAGCTTCCTCTCATCGGTGCTGTGGAGAAAAATGGCGCTGGTGAGTGCTGAGGGAGAAGCCCCGCCCCCTCAGCGGCGGGCTTCTGTCCCGCTCAAATTTCTCAATAACATGGATGGCGGGGGCTCTTTATATACATGTACAGTGCCCAGCTGTACATGTATATATCTATATATGCCACAGGAGAGGTTTATATTGCTGCCCAGGGCGCCGCCCCCCCCCCCCCCCCCCCTTACAGTGACCAAGGTGTGTGAGGTGAATGGGAGCAATGGCGCACAGTTGCAGTGCCGTGCGTTGCCTCTATGAAGATCAAGGTGTCTTCTGCCGCCTCTGATGTTCTTTTCCTCAATACTCACCCGGCTTCAATCTTCCGGCTCTGCGAGGAGGACGGCGGCGCGGCTCTGGGACGGACGGCTAGGGTGAGACCTGCGTACCGATCCCCCTGGAGCTAATGGTGTCCAGTAGCTTAAGAAACAGAGCCCTGAAACTCAGAGTAGTGGGTCTGTTTCTCTCTCCTCAGTCCCTCGATGCAGGGAGTCTGTTGCCAGCAGGCTCCCTGAACATAAAAAAACCTATCTAAAATGCTTTCTTTACAGGAAACTCAGGAGAGCTCCTGAAATGCACCCAGTCTCCACTGGGCACAGTATCAAACTGAGGTCTGGAGGAGGGGCATAGAGGGAGGAGCCAGTGCACACCCAGAGTCAAAGTCTTTCTTAAAGTGCCCATGTCTCCTGCGGAGCCCGTCTATCCCCATGGTCCTTACGGAGTCCCCCAGCATCCTCTAGGACGTTAGAGAAAAAAGAAAAAAAAAACACACACACGTCATGATTTGACTACTGTGGTCATAGTGCCTGCAGATGATAATCCATCATACACAGTAGTGGGATGTGCCCAGTACTTTTACTAAATATAAATAGGTATATAAATAGCCACTATTCCATATAATCCATATCACTACAACCAAATATGCAGCAAAAATACATCGCTTAGAATTTGAATACCTGGTTTATATATGTTTAATTATGAAGGTGAAATAGGATATCCTCACGCTACCCTACAATAAAACTAACCTGGATAGCGCATCTGCTTTCTTGTCGGAATCTTCCAGGAGCTCCTCCCAGCGTTTGCCCTCGGCAGTATACCTAAGGATACAAAGAGACTTAGCCCACAGCTCTTTAATAAATGTCTATCATCTGGAATTAGTAGACTGATCAAACGCAACTTCAAAAGGGGCCTCTCCTGTGGCTAAAAGCTTAAAATCCTAACGTACGCCTACTGGTCCCATTATAAGATATACTGCTAGGAAGGGATATATTTTATTAGTCATCCAGGTGACCGCTGCAGAGCGGGAGGTTACGCATCCTTGCTGTAAGGTCTAGTTTTGATATCCAATTATGAGGACTGTTATATCTCTATTTCCACTGAATGAGCTGCTGCAGCCGCCAGAGCAGTCGAGGGTTCCTTCATGTTCAGTTCAGATAACTTCCTGCTGAAAACTCACATCACATTAATTACACCAGAAACCCTTTGATGTTCTTCTGTTCGCTCCCTTTTGAAGCAAGGAGTCAGACAAATGTAAATGTGAATAATTATCTTCATTTATCGTGATGGCTGACACTGTACAGAAAGCAGCAGCTGTACGTTACTCTGGAGTCCAGCGGCAGAGACACCTACCCAAAGCCTTATGGTTCCCCCACACGGTGCGACTGCCGAATGCGATTTGATATTTTTGGTTCAAATCGCATTGCATCTAGTTCAAATGGCATCGTGTTTATTTTCCAATGCGATGCGCGCTCCCACGTAGTCAATCAATATCACAAGGCAAAAAATAGTATGGTCGGGTATTTTTGTAGTACATCGCATACATTACATACAGATGGAGCCGCGCTCATCTGATGCAGCTCCATCGCATAGCGGCGTTTCAGTCATGATTAGGCGATGCGTCTGCCTAGTCACGCCGGGAGCGCACAGAGATGCTCCCATGCAAGTGAAAGGGGCGCGTCATGGTGGTAGGCACGCCCAGGCACAGATGGAGCGACGATTAGCGTGGCTCCCTCTGTATTGTAGTGTAGTCAAAATCGGATATAGATCAAATTGCATACCACAAACTACAAATCACATGGCACACATTGTATAGGCTCAAATCGCACCTAGCACAGATCTTAGAGTGTGGGCCTCTTAACACACTTACGCAAATTTGGCCGAGTGCTATATTAAATGATCAGTAGCGTTAATACCGCTGTCACTTTTTCCATTACATCTATAAACTGACAACATTTTTGCATGATGCTGGTAACCACCTACTTATAGGGAAAGGTCAAAACACCACTAAACCCAAGAATGTCCTGTATGAATTATTAATAGAAAGAAAGCATCGTTTAAAGCATACCTATTATCAGCCACACCAAGAACTCAAGTCAGAGTGGTACGCGTGCCCGAGCTGTGATATTTGGCAACTGCGCTTGTATATGCAACTACGGGAAATTCAGAGCAGTTTGCTACTCAGCCACATCTCAGCTTGTAGCCGAGTGGGTGTAACAGAGCAATCACATGTTGGATGTGTGCGCCGTGGAGACAGAATTACAGGCTATACAAAGGTAAGCGCACGCAGAGATCTGGCTGATTTCAGATGGAGTTTTTGCATAAGAACAGTGATGACTGCTTACACGAGCAGTTGCATGGAGTCAATGCAGCTGGATACATGTGGCCAGCTTGGAATGTAAGCACAGACCCGCGTTAATTTACAAGCAAATTAAAAATTTTTTTTTTTTTTTTTAATTATTCCTTAAGCTACAGTAAATCACAGTATTAGGTTGTGAAAATAATCTTAATACTATTTCCTATTACATTGCTTATTCGTGTTGCCAAGAGTGATTTAGAATTTTGAAGAATTGCCAGTCACATGGTACATCAGCATAGGGACTTTGGTCACTTAGACCATGCAGTGTGAATGAAAAAAAAAAAAAAAAAAAAAATAAAAAAAAAAGTAAACCCACAAAATTCCATCATACCAAAATAAACAAAAACAAAAAACAAAACACAAAAAACTTTACCATGTACTTGTGACAGTCAGAGACGGGGGAAAAATAAAAATAAAAAAAATAATACGATTTTAAACCTACCGGTAAATCTTTTTCTCCTAGTCCGTAGAGGATGCTGGGGACTCCGTAAGGACCATGGGGTATAGACAGGCTCAGCAGGAGATATGGGCACCTAAAAGAACTTTCTAGTATGGTGTGCACTGGCTCCTCCCTCTATGCCCCTCCTCCAGACCTCAGTTAGAGAACTGTGCCTAGAGGAGATGGACAACACGAGGAAAGGATTTTGTTAATCTAAGGGCAAGATTCATACCAGCCCACACCAATCATACCATATAACCTGGAATACACATAACCAGTTAACAGTATGAACAAACAACAGTACCGGTCCAAGACAGAGTCTAACTGTAACATAACCCTTATGTAAGCAATAACTATATACAAGTCTTGCAGATTTTCCGCACTGGGACGGGCGCCCAGCATCCTCTACGGACTAGGAGAAAAAGATTTACCGGTAGGTTTAAAATCTTATTTTCTCTTACGTCCTAGAGGATGCTGGGGACTCCGAAAGGACCATGGGGTTTATACCAAAGCTCCCAATCGGGCGGGAGAGTGCGGATGACTCTGCAGCACCGACTGAGCAAATGCTAGGTCCTCATCAGCCAGGGTATCAAACTTGTAGAATTTAGCAAAAGTGTTTGACCCCGACCAAGTTGCTGCTCGGCACAGCTGTAATGCCGAGACGCCCCGGGCAGCCGCCCAAGAAGAGCCCACCTTCCTAGTGGAATGGGCCTTTACTGAATGCGGTAACGGCAATCCAGCCGTAACATAAGCCTGCTGAATCGTGTTACAGATCCAGCGAGCAATAGTCTGCTTCGAAGCAGGCGCGCCAATCTTGTTGGCAGCATACAGGACAAACAATGCATCTGTTTTCCTAATTCTAGCCATCCAGGCTACATAAATTTTTAAGGCCCTGACTACATCCAGGGACATGGAATCCTCCAAGTCACTCGTAGCCACAGGCACCACAATAGGTTGGTTCATATGAAATGAAGACACCACCTTGGGTAAAAATTGAGGACGAGTCCTCAATTCCGCTCTATCTACGTGAAAAATCAAGTAAGGGCTCTTGTAAGATAAGGCCGCCAATTCTGACACACGCCTCGCAGATGCCAAGGCTAACATGACCACCTTCCAGGTGAGAAATTTCAACTCCACCGTTTGAAGGGGTTCGAACCAGTGTGATTTAAGGAACTGCAACACCACGTTCAGGTCCCATGGTGCCACCGGGGGCACAAAAGGAGGCTGGATGTGTAGTACTCCTTTTACAAACGTCTGGACTTCTGGGAGAGAAGCCAATTCCTTCTGAAAGAATATTGACAAGGCCGAAATCTGTACTTTAACAGAGCCTAAGGGTGTGTACACACGGTGAGATTTTTTCTTAAGATTTTGACTATATAGTCAAAATCGTAAGAAAAGTTAGTGCAGATCGCAAGGTGAAAGTCACCTTGCGATCCCGATGCGCGGTCCCGCCAGGTCGGCATCGCAAGAAAATATAGGCTGTGCAGGCAAGTCAATCCTTGCTAGATCGGTGTCCTATCTAGTTCATCTCACATGTCAATGACATCTCACATAAGCCAAAATCTCACATAAGCCAAAATCGTAAGCACACATAGTACAGATCTCAAGAAAAGTTAGTCAAAATCTGTCCTATCTGGCCTCCGGGGAGTTCAAGGGAAATCGCAAGTAAAAATAGGACATAGCAAGGATCTCACCGTGTGTACACACCCTAACTTTAGGCCCATATCCACTCCTGTCTGTAGGAAGTGGAGAAAACGACCCAGATGGAAATCTTTCGTAGGAGCATTCTTGGTTTCACACCAAGAGACATATTTCCGCCAGATACGGTGATAATGTTTTACCGTCACCTCCTTCCTAGCCTTTATTAGAGTAGGTATGACCTCCTCCGGAATACCCTCCTCCGCTAGGATCCGGCGTTCAACCGCCATGCCGTCAAACGTAACCGCGGTAAGTCTTGGAACATGCAGGGCCCCTGCTGTAACAGGTCTTCCCTTAGAGGAAGAGGCCAGGGATCTTCCGTGTACATCTCCTGAAGATCTGAGTACCAGGCCCTTCGATGCCAGTCTGGAGCAATGAGTATTGGGGGTCATTCCGAGTTGTTCGCTCGGTAAATTTCATCGCATCGCAGCGATTTTCCGCTTAGTGCGCATGCGCAATGTTTGCACTGCGACTGCGCCAAGTAAATTTGCTATGAAGTTAGGCATTTTACTCACGGCTTTTTCTTCATTCAGGCGATCGTACTGTGATTGACAGGAAGTGGGTGTTTCTGGGCGGAAACAGGTCGTTTTATGGGCGTGTGGGAAAAAAACGCTACCATTTCTGGGAAAAACGCGGGAGTGGCTGGAGAAACGGAGGAGTGGCTGGGCGTACGCTGGGTGTGTTTGTGACGTCAAACCAGGAACGACAAGCACTGAACTGATCGCAGATGCCGAGTAAGTCTGGAGCTACTCAGAAACTGCACAGAGATGTCTTTTCGCAATATTGCGAATCTTTCGTTCGCAATTTTACTATGCTAAGATTCACTCCCAGTAGGCGTAGGCTTAGCGTGTGCAAAGCTGCTAAAATCGGCTTGCGAGCGAACAACTCGGAATGACCCCCATTGTTTGTACTCTTTTTCGATTTATGATCCTCAACACTTTTGTGATGAGAGGAAGAGGAGGAGGAAACACGTAGACCGACTGGAATACCCATTGTGTTACCAGAGCGTCTACTGCTATTGCCTGAGGGTCCCAGGACCTGGCACAATACCTCCGAAGCTTCTTGTTGAGGCGTGACGCCATCATGTCTATTTGAGGAACTCCCCAGAGATCCGTTATCTCTGCAAAGACTTCTTGATGAAGTCCCCACTCTCCTGGATGGAGATCGTGTCTGCTGAGGAAGTCTGCTTCCCAGTTGTCCACTTCCGGAATGAAGACAGCTGACAGAGCGCTTACGTGATGTTCCGCCCAGCGAAGAATCCTGGTGGCTTCCGCCATCGCGACTCTGCTTCTTGTCCCGCCTTGGCGGTTCACATGAGCTACTGCTGTGACATTGTCTGATTGAATCAGAACCGGTAGGCTGCGAAGAAGAAACTCCGCTTGTCGAAGGCCGCTGTATATGGCCCTTAGCTCCAACACGTTGATGTGTAGACAGGACTCCTGGTCTGACATTAGTCCCTGAAAATTTCTTCCTTGGGTGACTGCTCCCCATCCTCAGAGGATCGCGTCCGTGGTTACCAGGATCCAGTCCTGAATGCCAAACCTGCGACCCTCTAGAAGGTGAGCACTTTGCAGCCACCATAGAAGAGACACCCTGGCCCTGGGGGACAGTGTTATTTTTTGATTTAATTGTAGATGGGACCCGGACCATTTGTCCAGAAGATCCCATTGAAACGTCCTTGCATGGAACCTGCCGAAGGGAATGGCCTCGTAAGTTGCCACCATTTTCCCCAGAACCCGAGTGCATTGATGAGCTGACACTCTTTTCGGCTTCAGTAGTTCTTGAACCATGTTCTGGAGGTCCTGGACTTTGTCCAATGGGAGGAAAACTTTCTTTTGTTCCGTGTCCAGTATCATGCCAAGGAAGGCTAGTCGAGTTGTCGGAACCAACTGTGACTTTGGTAGATTGAGAATCCACCCATGTTGCTGAAGCACTCAGAGTGCCACGTTCTCCAGTAATTGCTCTCTTGACCTCGCTTTTATCAGGAGATCGTCCAAGTATGGGATAATTGTGACTCCTCGCTTGCGCAGGATCATCATCATTTCGACCATTATCTTGGTGAAAATCCTCGGGGCCGTGGACAGCCCAAACGGCAACGTCTGAAACTGGTAATGACAATCCTGTACCGCGAATCTCAGGTACTCCTGATGAGAGGGATATATGGGGACATGAAGGTAAGCATCCTTTATGTCCAGTGACACCATAAAATCCCCCCCTTCCAGGGATTTTGGGTTTAAAGTGGGCCTGACCGAACCATCCGGCTTCGGGACCACAAATAGTGTTGAATAATACCCTTTTCCCTGTTGGCTCAGGGGAACCCTGATAATCACTCGCTGTTGACACAGCGTTTGAATTGCAGCTAGTACTACTTCCCGCTCTGGAGTAGAAGCTGGTAAGGCCGACTTGAAAAATCGGCGTGGGGGCACCTCTTCGAATTCCAGCTTGTAGCCCTGGGAGACTATTTCTATCATCCAAGGGTCCACGTCTGACCGAACCCAGACTTTGCTGAATAGTCGAAGGCGTGCCCCCACCTTAGCGGACTCCCGCAGGGGAGCCCCAGCGTCACGCGGTAGACTTAGCGGAAGCCGGGGAGGACTTCTGCTCTTGGGAACCAGCCGCAGCAGGTGTCCTCTTGCCTCTACCCTTACCTCTGGCGAGGAAAGAGGAGCCCCGACCTCTTCTGGATCTATGCGACCGAAAGGACTGCATCTGATATTGTGGGGGTTTCTTTTGCTGTTGGGGAACAAAAGGTAAAAAGGTCGACTTACCCGCGGTAGCTGTCAGGTCCGCGAGGCCGTCCCCAAACAATACATCACCTTTGTAAGGTAAAACCTCCATATGCCTTTTTGAGTCTGCATCCCCCGTCCATTGGCGGATCTACAAGGCTCTTCTGGCCGAAATAGCCATAGCATTGGCTCTTGAACCCAGTAAACCAATGTCTCTTTGAGCGTCCCTCATATACAAGACTGCGTCCTTAATATGAGCTAATGTTAACAAAATTGTATCCCTATCTAGGGTATCAAGTTCAGCTGACAGTGTATCTGTCCAAGCTGTTTCTGCACTACATACCCATGCCGACGCAATTGCCGGTCTAAGCAAAGTACCAGTATGAGTGTAGATAGACTTTAGTCTCTTGCCTGCGGTCCGCAGGGTCCTTGAGGGCCGCTGTGTCAGGGGACGGTAGCGCCACCTTCTTGGAAAGGCGTGTTAAGGCTTTGTCAACTGTGGGAGAGGATTCCCAACGTACCCTGTCCTGTGTAGGGAAAGGGTACGCCATAAGAACCCTTTTGGGAATCTGCAGTTTCTTATCTGGAGTTTCCCAAGCTTTTTCACATAACTCATAAATTTCATGGGAAGGAGGAAAGTTTATAACCGGTTTCCTTCCCTTAAACATGTGTATCCTCGTGTCGGGCACCGAGGGCTCATCAGTGATATGTAACCCATCTTTTATTGCAATAATCATGCACTGAATACTTTGTCACCCTGGGGTGCAACCTTACTTCATCATAGTCGACACTGGAATCAGAGTCCGTGTCGGTATCTGTGTCCCTTATTTGTGAGAAGGGACGTTTCTCAGACCCCGACGGGTCCTGTGAGTCGGCACAATCTGTAGATTGATTACCTGCAGACGCTCTGGACTCTGCTTTGTCCAGTGTTTCATGCAGTGAAGCTACACTAGCATTTTACATATGCCACATATTCATCCAATCTTGAGTCGGCACCGCCGACTGAGACACACCACTCATCTGTTCGACCTCCTCTTTGGATAAGCCTTCCGTTTCAGACATGCCGACACACGTACCGACACCCCACACACACACACTGGGATATAACTATAAGGGGACAATTCCCCAAAGAAGGCCCTTTGGAGAGACAGAGAGAGAGTATGCCAGCACACACCAGCGCCAACTGACCCAGGGGAAAAAAAAAAACAGATAGCGCTTTTACATATAAATGTATACAGAATTCCCCACTCACTGCGCTTTAAATATGTGCCCCCCTCTCTTATTTTCAGCCCTCTGATGCTCAGCAGGGGAGAGTCCGGGGAACCAGCGTTCTCTGCAGCCTCTGTGGAGAAAATGGCACTGGATCAGTGCTGAGGGATAAAGCTCCGCCCCCTCACGCGGCGGGCTTCGGTCCCGCTCAAGATTTTGAAAAAAATGGCGGGGAATCGTAGCTTACTGCCCCGCAGCCTAACTACATGCTTCTTGCCTAAAAACGAGGTTTATTGCTACCCAGGGCGCCGCCCCCCCCCCCCGCACCCATCAGTGCCCAGTGTGTGTGTAAGTGTGGGAGCAATGGCGCGCAGCTTCCTGCTGCGCGCTTACCTCATGAAGATCTGAAGTCTTCTGCCGCCTGACGTCTTCATAGGTCTTTCATACTCACCCGGCTTCTTTTTTCCGGCATCTGTGAGGAGGATGGCGGCACGGCTCCGGGACGAACCCCAGGGTGAGACCTGTGTTCCGACTCCCTCTGGAGCTAATGGTGTCCAGTAGCCTAAGAAGCAGAGCCCTTAAACTCTTAAGAAGTGGGTCTGCTTCTCTCCCCTCAGTCCCACGATGCAGGGAGTCTGTTGCCAGCAGAGCTCCCTGAAAATAAAAAACCTAACAAAATTCTTTTTACAGAAAACTCAGGAGAGCTCCCTGTAATGCACCCTATCTCCTCTGGGCACAAGATCTAACTGAGGTCTGGAGGAGGGGCATAGAGGGAGGAGCCAGTGCACACCATACTAGAAAGTTCTTTTAGGTGCCCATATCTCCTGCGGAGCCCGTCTATACCCCATGGTCCTTACAGAGTCCCCAGCATCCTCTAGGACGTAAGAGAAAAAAAAATTAGACTGTGGAAATAGTTCAGATGTTATGGAGCGGCAAGGTTTCCATTAATTTGTAACAAAATTAACACTTGTTGCTTGATGTAAGTTTATTCTTTAAAAAACAAACAAAAAAATAAACCCAGTTGATTTCTACATGTTTCTGCTAGTTGTAATGAAGTGGGCAACACTACCTGGGATGTGTCATTTAGAAAGGTATTTATGCTAATATGTCCAAACTGGCTCCCTTCATCTACAGCACACAGATGGGGCCAAGAAAACAGTCACTTGTATATTAAGCTAATCCATAAAAGAAAGTCAGTAACTTTAGCACATGCCCGTTTTTGCATACGTAAAGTTCTGTACCACTGAATACACTATACAATTTAGGCTGGATTTTCACATGTTCCCTCTGGCTTGGGGGACATGAGACTTAACAACACAAAGGCAGCACTAAAGTGGCCAGCTACCCTGGACTGAAAAAAACAATTCAGATGGACAGACCACACAGCCAGAGGGATCACTTTCTAAAGAAAACGGATATCAATTAAAATAAGAATTTACTCACCGGTAATTCTATTTCTCGTAGTCCGTAGTGGATGCTGGGAACTCCGTAAGGACCATGGGGAATAGCGGGCTCCGAAGGAGGCTGGGCACTCTAGAAAGATTTATGACTACCTGGTGTGCACTGGCTCCTCCCACTATGACCCTCCTCCAAGCCTCAGTTAGGACACTGTGCCCGGACGAGCTGACATAATAAGGAAGGATTTTGAATCCCGGGTAAGACTCATACCAGCCACACCAATCACACCGTACAACTCGTGATACTATATCCAGTTTGACAGTATGAAAACAACTGAGCCTCTCAACAGATGGCTCAACAATAACCCTTTAGTTAGCAATAACTATTTACAAGTATTGCAGACAATCCGCACTTGGGATGGGCGCCCAGCATCCACTACGGACTACGAGAAATAGAATTACCGGTGAGTAAATTCTTATTTTCTCTGACGTCCTAGTGGATGCTGGGAACTCCGTAAGGACCATGGGGATTATACCAAAGCTCCCAAACGGGCGGGAGAGTGCGAATGACTCTGCAGCACCGAATGAGAGAACTCCAGGTCCACCTCAGCCAGGGTATCAAATTTGTAAAATTTTGCAAACGTGTTTGCCCCTGACCAAGTAGCTGCTCGGCAAAGTTGTAAAGCCGAGACCCCTCGGGCAGCCGCCCAAGATGAGCCCACCTTCCTTGTGGAATGGGCATTTACAGATTTTGGCTGTGGCAGGCCTGCCACAGAATGTGCAAGCTGAATTGTACTACAAATCCAGCGAGCAATAGTCTGCTTAGAAGCAGGAGCACCCAGCTTGTTGGGTGCATACAGGATAAACAGCGAGTCAGATTTTCTGACTCCAGCCGTCCTGGAAACATATTTTCAGGGCCCTGACAACGTCTAGCAACTTGGAGTCCTCCAAATCCCTAGTAGCCGCAGGCACCACAATAGGCTGGTTCAGGTGAAACGCTGACACCACCTTAGGGAGAAACTGGGGACGAGTCCTCAATTCTGCCCTATCCATATGGAAAATCAGATAAGGGCTTCTACATGATAAAGCCGCCAATTCTGACACTCGCCTGGCTGAAGCCAAGGCCAATAACATGACCACTTTCCACGTGAGATATTTTAGATTCACGGTTTTTAGTGGCTCAAACCAATGTGATTTTAAGAAACTCAACACCACGTTGAGATCCCAAGGTGCCACAGGAGGCACAAACGGGGGCTGAATATGCAGCACTCCTTTCACAAATGTCTGAACTTCAGGTACTGAAGCTAGTTATTTTTGAAAGAAAAATCGACAGAGCCGAGATCTGTACTTTAATGGAGCCTAGTTTTAAGGCCCATGGCCCTCATTCCGAGTTGATCGGTCGCAAGGCGAATTTAGCAGAGTTACACACGCTAAGCCTACGCCTACTGGGAGTGTATCTTAGCTTCTTAAAATTGCGACCGATGTAATCGCAATATTGCGATTACAAACTACTTTGCAGTTTCTGAGTAACTTCAACCTTACTCTGCCTGTGCGATCAGTTCAGTGCTTGTCGTTCCTGGTTTGACGTCACAAACACACCCAGCGTTCGCTCAGACACTCCCCCGTTTCTCCAGCCACTCCTGCGTTTTTTCCGGAAACGGTAGCGTTTTCAACCACACGCCCATAAAACGCCGTGTTTCCGCCCAGTAACACCTATTTCCTGTCAATCGATCGCCGGAGCGATGAAAAAGCCGTGAGTAAAAATACTATCTTCATTGTTAAATTACTTGGCGCAGTCGCAGTGCGAATATTGCGCATGCGTACTAAGCGGATTTTCATTGCGATGCGATGAAAAATACCGAGCGAACGACTCGGAATGAGGGCCCATATTCACTCCTGCTTGCAGTAAAATGCAGAAATCGACCTAGTTGAAATTCCTCTGTTGGGGCCTTTTTGGCCTCGCACCATGCAACATATTTCCGCCATATGCGGTGATAATGATTTGCCGTAACATCTTTCCTGGCTTTAATAAGCGTAGGAATGACTTCTTCCGGAATACCCTTTTCCTTCAGGATCCGGCGTTCAACCGCCATGCCGTCAAACGCAGCCGCGGTAAGTCTTGGAACAGACCGGGCCCCTGCTGTAGCAGGTCCTGTCTGAGCGGCAGAGGCCACGGGTCCTCTGAGATCATCTCTTGAAGTTCCGGGTACCACGCTCGTCTTGGCCAATCCGGAACCACGAGAATTGTGTTTACTCCTCGCTTTCTTATTATTCTCAATACCTTTGGTATGAGAGGCAGAGGAGGGAACACATAAACCGACTGGTACACCCACGGTGTCACTAGAGCGTCCATAGCTATCGCCTGAGGGTCCCTTGACATGGCGCAATATCTTTTTAACTTTTTGTTGAGGCGGGACGCCATCATGTCCACCTGTGGTTTTTCCCAACGGTTTACCAGCATCTGGAAGACTTCTGGATGAAGTCCCCACTCTCCCGGGTGGAGGTCGTGTCTGCTGAGGAAGTCTGCTTCCCAGTTTCCACTCCCGGAATGAACACTGCTGACAGTGCTAATACATGATTTTCCGCCCATCGGAGAATTCTTGTGGCTTCTGCCATTGCCATCCTGCTTCTTGTGCCTCCCTGTCGATTTACATGGGCGACTGCCGTGATGTTGTCTGACTGGATCAGCACCGGCTGGTGTAGGAGCAGGGATTTTGCTTGACTTAGGGCATTGTAAATGGCCCTTAGTTCCAGAATATTTATGTGAAGGGAAGTCTCCTGACTCGACCATAGTCCTTGGAAGTTTCTTCCCCGTGTGACTGCCCCCCAGCCTCGAAGGCTGGCATCCGTGGTCACCAGGACCCAGTCCTGTATGCCGAACCTGCGGCCCTCTAGAAGATGGGCACTCTGCAGCCACCACAGTAGAGACACCCTGGTTCTTGGAGACAGGGTTATTAAGCGATGCATCTGAAGATGCGATCCGGACCATTTGTCCAATAGGTCCCACTGAAAGATTCTGGCATGGAACCTGCCGAAGGGAATTGCTTCGTAAGAAGCTACCATCTTTCCCAGGCCCCGCGTGCAGTGATGCACCGATACCTGTTTCGGTTTCAGGAGGTCTCTGACTAGAGATGACAACTCCCTGGCTTTCTCCTCCGAGAGAAACACTTTTTTCTGGACTGTATCCAGAATCATACCCAGGAACAGTAGCCGTGTCGTCGGAACCAGCTGTGACTGGGATATTCAGAATCCAGCCGTGCTGGTGCAGCACTTCCTGAGATAGTGCTACTCCCACCAACAACTGTTCCTTGGATCTCGCCTTTATTAGGAGATCGTCCAAGTACGGGATAATTAAAACTCCCTTTTTTCGAAGGAGTATCATCATTTCCGCCATAACCTTGGTAAATACCCTCGGTGCCGTGGACAGTCCAAACGGCAGCGTCTGGAATTGGTAATGGCAATCCTGTACCACAAATCTGAGGTACTCCTGGTGAGGATGGTAAATGGGGACATGCAAGTAAGCATCCTTGATGTCCAGGGATACCATGTAATCCCCCTCGTCCAGGCTTGCAATAACCGCCCTGAGCGATTCCATCTTGAACTTGAATTTTTTTATGTATGTGTTCAAGGATTTCAAATTTAAAATGGGTCTCACCGAACCGTCCGGTTTCGGCACCACAAATAGTGTGGAATAGTAACCCCGGCCTTGTTGAAGTAGGGGTACCTTGATTATCACCTGCTGGGAATACAGCTTGTGAATTGCCGCTAGCACCGCCTCCCTGTCTGAGGGAGCAATCGGCAAGGCAGATTTTAGGAACCGGTGGGGTGGAGACGCCTCAAATTCCAGTTTGTACCCCTGAGATACTATTTGAAGGATCCAGGGATCCACCTGTGAGCGAGCCCACTGACCGCTGAAATTCTTGAGGCGGCCCCCCACCGTACCTGGCTCCGCCTGTGGAGCCCCACCGTCATGCGGCGGACTTGGAAGAAGCAGCGGGGGAGGACTTTTGCTCCTGGGAACCTGCTGTTTGTTGCAGCCTTTTCCCCTACCTCTGCCTCTGGACAGAAAAGACCCGCCTTTTCCACGCTTGTTTTTCTGGGTCCGAAAGGACTGAATCTGATAAAACGGCGCCTTCTTAGGCTGTGAGGGGACATGGGGTAAAAATGCTGACTTCCCAGACGTTGCTGTGGAAACTAGGTCCGAGAGACCATCCCCAAATAATTCCTCACCCTTATAAGGCAAAACTTCCATGTGCCTTTTAGAATCTGCATCTCCTGTCCACTGGCGAGTCCATAAGCCTCTCCTAGCAGAAATGGACAATGCACTTACTTTAGATGCCAGCCGGCAGATTTCCCTCTGTGCATCTCTCATATATAAGACTGAGTCTTTGATATGGTCTATGGTTAGCAGGATCGTGTCTCTGTCTAGTGTGTCAATATTTTCTGACAGTTTATCTGACCACGCGGCGGCAGCACTGCACATCCATGCTGACGCAATAGCTGGTCTAAGTATAATGCCTGAGTGTGTGTATACAGACTTCAGGATCGCCTCCTGCTTTCTATCAGCAGGTTCCTTGAGGGCGGCCGTATCCGGAGACGGTAGTGCCACCTTTTTAGACAAACGTGTGAGCGCTTTATCCACCCTAGGAGGTGTTTCCCAACGTGACCTATCCTCTGGCGGGAAAGGGAACGCCATTAGTACCTTCTTAGGAATTACCATTTTTATCAGGGAAAGCCCACGCTTCTTCACACACTTCATTTAATTCATCTGATGGGGGAAAAACTCCGGGTAGTTTTTTCTCCCCAAACATAATACCCTTTTTAGTGGTACCTGTATTTATATCAGAAATGTGTAACACCTCTTTCATTGCCTCAATCATGCAGTGAATGGCCTTAGTGGGCATCAGGTTAGACTCATCGTCGTCGACACTGGTGTCAGTATCAGTGTCGACATCTGGGTCTGCGGTCTGAGGTAGCGGGCGTTTCAGAGCCCCTGATGACCTTTGAGACGCCTGGACAGGCACGAGCTGAGAAGTCGGCTGTCCCACATTTGGCATGTCGTCAAATTTCTTATGTAAGGAGTCTATACGTGCACTCATTTCTTTCCATAAGCTCATCCACTCAGGTGTCTGCCCCGCAGGGGGTGACATCCCTTCTAAAGGCATCTGCTCCGTCTCCACATCATTATCCTCATCAAACATGTCGACACAGCCGTACCGACACACCGCACACACACAGGGAATGCTCCAACAGAGGACAGGACCCACAAAAGCCCTTTGGGGGGACAGAGTGAGAGTATGCCAGCACACACCAGAGCGCTATATAATGCAGGGACTAACTGAGTTATGTCCCCTATAGCTGCTTTTTTTATATAAATGTATACTGCGCCTAAATTTAGTGCCCCCCCTCTCTTTTTTACCCTTTTCTGTAGTGTAGACTGCAGGGGAGAGCCAGGGAGCTTCCTTCCAGCGGAGCTGTGAGGGAAAATGGCGCCAGTGTGCTGAAGGAGATAGCTCCGCCCCTTTTCCGCGGACTATTCTCCCGCTTTTTCCTATATTCTGGCAGGGGTATTTTCCACATATATAGCCTCTGGGGCTATATATTGTGGTATTTTTGCCAGCCAAGGTGTTATTATTGCTTCTCAGGGCGCCCCCCCCCAGCGCCCTGCACCCTCAGTGACCGGAGTGTGAAGTGTGTGTGAGGAGCAATGGCGCACAGCTGCAGTGCTGTGCGCTACCTTGGTGAAGACTGATGTCTTCTGCCGCCGATTTTCCGGACCTCTTCTTGCTTCTGGCTCTGTAAGGGGGACGGCGGCGCGGCTCCGGGACCGAACACCAAGGCTGGGCCTGCGGTCGATCCCTCTGGAGCTAACGGTGTCCAGTAGCCTAAGAAGCCCAAGCTGGCTGCAAGCAGGCAGGTTCGCTTCTTCTCCCCTTAGTCCCTCGCTGCAGTGAGCCTGTTGCCAGCAGGTCTCACTGAAAATAAAAAACCTAATTTCTATACTTTCTTTCTAAAGGCTCAGGAGAGCCCCTAGTGTGCATCCAACCTCGGCCGGGCACAAAATCTAACTGAGGCTTGGAGGAGGGTCATAGTGGGAGGAGCCAGTGCACACCAGGTAGTCATAAATCTTTCTAGAGTGCCCAGCCTCCTTCGGAGCCCGCTATTCCCCATGGTCCTTACGGAGTTCCCAGCATCCACTAGGACGTCAGAGAAATTAAGAATTTACTTACCGATAATTCTATTTCTCATAGTCCGTAGTGGATGCTGGGGACTCCGAAAGGACCATGGGGAATAGCGGCTCCGCAGGAGACTGGGCACAAAGTAAAAGCTTTAGGACTAGCTGGTGTGCACTGGCTCCTCCCCCTATGACCCTCCTCCAAGCCTCAGTTAGGATACTGTGCCCGGACGAGCGTACACAATAAGGAAGGATTTTGAATCCCGGGTAAGACTCATACCAGCCACACCAATCACACCGTACAACTTGTGATCTGAACCCAGTTAACAGCATGATAACAAAAAGGAGCCTCTGAAAAGATGGCTCACAACAACAATAACCCGATTTTTGTAACAATAACTATGTACAAGTAATGCAGACAATCCGCACTTGAGATGGGCGCCCAGCATCCACTACGGACTATGAGAAATAGAGAAAATAAGAATTTACTTACCGATAATTCTAACGTCCTAGTGGATGCTGGGGACTCCGAAAGGACCATGGGGATTATACCAAAGCTCCCAAACGGGCGGGAGAGTGCGGATGACTCTGCAGCACCGAATGAGAGAACTCCAGGTCCTCCTCAGCCAGGGTATCAAATTTGTAGAATCTAGCAAACGTGTTTGCCCCTGACCAAGTAGCTGCTCGGCAAAGTTGTAAAGCCGAGACCCCTCGGGCAGCCGCCCAAGATGAGCCCACTTTCCGTGTGGAATGGGCTTTTACAGATTTTGGCTGTGGCAGGCCTGCCACAGAATGTGCAAGCTGAATTGTACTACAAATCCAACGAGCAATCGTCTGCTTAGAAGCAGGAGCACCCAGCTTGTTGGGTGCATACAGGATAAACAGCGAGTCAGATTTTCTGACTCCAGCCGTCCTGGAAACATATTTTCAGGGCCCTGACTACGTCCAGCAACTTGGAATCCTCCAAGTCCCTAGTAGCCGCAGGCACCACAATAGGTTGGTTTAAGTGAAATGCTGAAACCACCTTAGGGAGAAGTCCTCAATTCTGCCCTGTCCGTATGAAAAATTAGGTAAGGGCTTTTATAGGATAAAGCCGCCAATTCTGATACACGCCTGGCTGAAGCCAGGGCTAACAGCATTACTACTTTCCATGTGAGATATTTCAAGTCCACAGTGGTGAGTGGTTCAAACCAATGTGATTTTAGGAATCCCAACACTACATTGAGATCCCAAGGTGCCACTGGAGGCACAAAAGGAGGCTGTATATGCAGTACTCCCTTGACAAACGTCTGAACTTCAGGAACAGAAGCTAGTTCTTTTTGGAAGAATATCGACAGGGCCGAAATTTGAACCTTAATGGACCCTAATTTGAGGCCCATAGACAGTCCTGTTTGCAGGAAATGCAGGAATCGACCCAGTTGAAATTCCTCCGTAGGGGCCTTCCTGGCCTCGCACCACGCAACATATTTACGCCAAATACGGTGATAATGTTGTACGGTTACATCCTTCCTGGCTTTGATCAGGGTAGGGATGACTTCATCCGGAATGCCTTTTTCCTTCAGGATCCGGCGTTCAACCGCCATGCCGTCAAACGCAGCCGCGGTAAGTCTTGGAACAGACATGGTCCCTGCTGGAGCAGGTCCTGTCTTAGAGGTAGAGGCCACGGGTCTTCCGTGAGCATCTCTTGAATTTCCGGGTACCAAGTCCTTCTTGGCCAATCCGGAGCCACGAGTATAGTCTTTACTCCTCTCCTTCTTATGATTCTCAGTACTTTTGGTATGAGAGGAAGAGGAGGGAACACATACACTGACCGGTACACCCACGGTGTTACCAGAGCGTCCACAGCTATTGCCTGAGGGTCCCTTGACCTGGAGCAATATCTGTCCAGTTTTTTGTTGAGGCGAGACGCCATCATGTCCACCTTTGGTTTTTCCCAACGGTTTACAATCATGTGGAAGACTTCTGGGTGAAGTCCCCACTCCCCCGGGTGAAGATCGTGTCTGCTGAGGAAGTCTGCTTCCCAGTTGTCCACTCCCGGAATGAACACTGCTGACAGTGCTATCACATGATTTTCCGCCCAGCGAAGAATCCTTGCCACTTCCGTCATTGCCCTCCTGCTTCTTGTGCCGCCCTGTCTGTTTACGTGGGCGACTGCAGTGATGTTGTCCGACTGGATCAATACTGGCTGACCCTGAAGCAGAGGCCTTGCCTGACTTAGGGCATTGTAAATGGCCCTTAGTTCCAGGATATTTATGTGAAGTGACGTTTCCATGCTTGACCACAAGCCCTGGAAATTTTTTCCCTGTGTGACTGCTCCCCAGCCTCTCAGGCTGGCATCCGTGGTCACCAGGACCCAATCCTGAATGCCGAATCTGCGGCCCTCTAGGAGATGAGCACTCTGTAACCACCACAGGAGAGACACCCTTGTCCTTGGAGACAGGGTTATCCGCTGATGCATTTGAAGATGCGATCCGGACCATTTGTCTAGCAGATCCAACTGAAAAGTTCTTGCGTGGAATCTGCCGAATGGAATCGCTTCGTAAGAAGCCACCATCTTTCCCAGGACCCTTGTGCACTGATGCACTGACACCTGGCCTGGTCTTAGGAGTTTCCTGACTAGGTCGGATAACTCCCTGGCTTTCTCTTCCGGGAGAAACACCTTTTTCTGTACTGTGTCCAGAATCATCCCTAGGAACAGCAGACGTGTCGTCGGAATCAGCTGCGATTTTGGAATATTTAGAATCCATCCGTGCTGTCGTAGTACTATTTGAGATAGTGCTACTCCGACCTCTAACTGTTCTCTGGACCGTGCCCTTATCAGGAGATCGTCCAAGTAAGGGATAATTAAGACGCCTTTTCTTCGAAGAAGAATCATCATTTCGGCCATTACCTTGGTAAAGACCCGGGGTGCCGTGGACAATCCAAACGGCAGCGTCTGAAACTGATAGTGACAGTTCTGTACCACAAACCTGAGGTACCCTTGGTGAGAAGGGCAAATTGGGACATGGAGGTTAAGCATCCTTGATGTCCAGAGACACCATGTAGTCCCCTTCTTCCAGGTTCGCTATCACTGCTCTGAGTGACTCCATCTTGAACTTGAACCTTTTTATGTAAGTGTTCAAGGCTTTCAGATTTAAAATGGGTCTCACCGAGCCGTCCGGCTTCGGTACCACAAACAGCGTGGAGTAATACCCCTTTCCCTGTTGTAGGAGGGGTACCTTGATTATCACTTGCTGGGAATACAGCTTGTGAATGGCTTCCAATACCGCCTCCCTGTCGGGGGTAGACGTTGGTAAAGTAGACTTCAGGAACCGGCGAGGGGGAGACGTCTCAAATTTCAATTTGTACCCCTGAGATACTACCTGCAGGATCCAGGGGTCCACTTGCGAGTGAGCCCACTGCGCGCTGAAATTCTTGAGACGGGCCCCCACCGTGCCTGAGTCCGCTTGTAAGGCCCCAGCGTCATGCTGAGGACTTGGCAGAAGCGGGGGAGGGCTTCTGTTCGTGGGAAGAAGCTGTCTGTTGCAGTCTTTTTCCCCTTCCTCTGCCCCGGGGCAGATATGAGTGGCCTTTTGCCCGCTTGCCCTTATGGGGACGAAAGGACTGAGCCTGAAAAGACGGTATCTTTTTCTGCTGCGAGGTGACTTGGGGTAAAAAGGTGGATTTCCCAGCCGTTGCCGTGGCCACCAGGTCCGATAGACCGCCCCCAAATAACTCCTCCCCTTTATACGGCAATACTTCCATATGCCGTTTGGAATCCGCATCCCCTGACCACTGTCGCGTCCATAATCCTCTTCTGGCAGAAATGGACATCGCACTTACTCTTGATGCCAGAGTGCAAATGTCTCTCTGTGCATCTCGCATATATAGGAATGCATCCTTTAAATGCTCTATAGTCAATAATATATTGTCCCTGTCCAGGGTATCAATATTTTCAGTCAGGGAATCCGACCAAGCCACCCCAGCACTGCACATCCAGGCTGAGGCGATTGCTGGTCGCAGTATAACACCAGTATGAGTGTATATACTTTTAAGGATATTTTCCAGCCTCCTATCTGCTGGCTCCTTAAGGGCGTCCGTTTCTGGAGACGGTAACGCCACTTGTTTTGATAAGCGTGTGAGCGCCTTATCCACCCTAGGGGGTGTTTCCCAACGAGCCTTAACCTCTGGTGGGAAGGGATATAGTGCCAATAATTTTTTAGAAATTAGCAGTTTTTTGTCGGGGGTAACCCACACTTCATCACACACTTCATTCAATTCATCTGATATAGGAAAAACTACGGGTAGTTTTTTCACACCCCACATAATACCCCTTTTTGTGGTACTTGCAGTATCAGAGATGTGCAAAACCTCCTTCATTGCCGTGATCATGTAACGTGTGGCCCTACTGGAAAATACGTTTGTTTCTTCACCGTCGACACTGGAGTCAGTGTCTGTGTCTGGGTCCGTGTCGACCCACTGAGGTAACGGGCGTTTAATAGCCCCTGACGGTGTTTGAGACGCCTGGACAGGCACTAACTGAGCTGCCGGCTGTCTCATGTCGTCAACAGTTTTCTGTAACGTGCCGACACTGTCACGTAATTCCTTAATTACGGCCATCCATTCAGGTGTCGACTCCCTAGGGGGTGACATCACCATTATAGGCAATTGCTCCGCCTCCACATCATTTTCCTCCTCATACATGTCGACACACACGTACCGACACCCAGCACACACACAGGGAATGCTCTGATAGAGGACAGGACCCACTTAGCCCCTTGGGGAGACAGAGGGAGAGTTTGCCAGCACACACCAGAGCGCTATATATGTATAGGGACAACCTTACAATAAGTGTCTATCCCTTATAGCTGCTTATATCTGTTATTTTGCCAAATAAGTGCCCCCCCTCTCTTTTTTACCCTGTTTCTGTAGTTGCAGGATGCAGGGGAGATTCTGGGAGCCTTCCTACCAGCGGAGCTGTGTGGGAAAAATGGCGCTGTGTGCTGAGGAGATAGGCCCCGCCCCCTTCACGGCGGGCTCTTCTCCCGCTTTTTTCTGGAAAACTGGCAGGGGTTAAATACATCCATATAGCCCAGGAGCTATATGTGATGTATTTTTTGCCAAATAAGGTAAATTCATTGCTTCCCAGGGCGCCCCCCCCCAGCGCCCTGCACCCTCAGTGACCGAAGTATGAAGTGTGCTGAGAGCAATGGCGCACAGCTGCAGTGCTGTGCGCTACCTTATGAAGACAGGAAAGTCTTCTGCCGCCGATTTATGGACCTCTTCTTGCTTCAGCATCTGTAAGGGGGCCGGCGGCGCGGCTCCGGGACCCATCCATGGCTGGGCCTGTGATCGTCCCTCTGGAGCCAATGTCCAGTAGCCTAAGAAGCCCAATCCACTCTGCACGCAGGTGAGTTCGCTTCTTCTCCCCTTAGTCCCTCGATGCAGTGAGCCTGTTGCCAGCAGGTCTCACTGAAAATAAAAAACCTATTTAAACTTTTACTCTAAGCAGCTCAGGAGAGCCACCTAGATTGCACCCTTCTCGTTCGGGCACAAAATCTTAACGGAGGCTTGGAGGAGGGTCATAGGGGGAGGAGCCAGTGCACACCAGCTAGTCCTAAAGCTTTTACTTTGTGCCCAGTCTCCTGCGGAGCCGCTATTCCCCATGGTCCTTTCGGAGTCCCCAGCATCCACTAGGACGTTAGAGAAAAAACATTTTGGTGAGGTTATGACCACCTGATGCCTATATAGGCTGGCTTGGTCTGCACCAAAACAATTAGGACCAGTGTAGCCTGGATAGAAATGCAGCTTGTAGCTGTTAAAGATGCATAAGATTAGAGACATTATTAGTTTGTATGAGAAAACAGTTGGGCACATTATACTTTGAGGCCACAAACAGGGCCCTAAATCACAATGGCCACACATTATGGGCAGGATGTACTAAACCTGAAAATATGATCAAAACTCAGACTGCCCCATATGGATCAAGCTCCTTGGACCCAGTAGGTAATGCCATGGCCCAGTAGAAGCCTATGGGCTTATCACACTCCAAAGAAGGATCCAATCAGATCCCTCCTAGTGTCCACTGTGGCGCATGCTTCCTTTTGCACATGCTCAGGACTCCTGGGTCATAACCATGGAAGTCCTTTATCTCAAAGTCAATGTCTAAATTAATAGACTATTACAACATTATACTTATAATAAATTAAAAAGGTACTAAAGCAGCAAACCCATTAAGTTTGTTTAATGTAAATCACCATGGCGGCAGGTTTTTCTCTTTGGGCTCCAATTGAACATTTTTTAATCAGAACCATGGCAGTCGCATGAAGCAGTGAACAGAGTGGCTTAGGAACACCCCTCTGAGCTCTGTCTGGGGTGAGGATAGGAGTTTTATTAAGGACCAGCCACTGTTTTTTTTTTTTATTTAGTAAGATTTTTGTTTTAAATTTCATGGCCGAAAACACGTTGTGAAGCATCAGCTTTAACTTAGTGAAATTCACCCTCTAGTCATTCACCAGTCTCAAAATAGGAACAGCAAACACAGGAAACCTGTCTACATATACAGGTTGAGTATCCCATATCCAAATATTCCGAAATACGGAATAATCAATGTACACAGACTGTTTAAAACACAAAGTTATTAAAAATATTTTATTAAAATGACCTTCAGGCTGTGTGTATAAGGTGTATATGAAACATAAATGAATTGTGTGAATGTACACACACTTTGTTTAATGCACAAAGTTATAAAAAATATTGGCTAAAATGACCTTCAGGCTGTGTGTATAAGGTCTATATGTAACATAAACGCATTCTGTGCTTAGATTTAGGTCCCATCACCATGATATCTCATTATGGTATACAATTATTCCAAAATACGGAAAAATCCCATATCCAAAATACCTCTGGTCCCAAGCATTTTGGATAAGGGAGACTCAACCTGTACTGCAAAAATAAAAATAAATAGGAAAATGTGCAAAGTGTTTACAGCAGGTAAACAAATAAACAAAAATACATATTATAGGCATGATGGAATTCAGTTTATAACCTATATAAATAAAAAAAAGTTACATATACCGACTGTTAAATTAAGTGATTAACTTACTTGGAGATACCTTCTCTAATTAGTGCCTGTGCAGCCTCCGATTCTTCACTGGATGTTAAACTTTTTGAAACCGAATAAACGACAAAAAAAGCAAACAAGTAAATAAAGAGCTCAAAGTGCCAACACCACGCAGTATAATTCATATTTCAGTGTGTCTGTCATAATGCAGAGGCTGGATCTAATAAATCTACAAATCCATTTACATGGGTGTCCTGCTGTTTACAAAATCCTGGTATTAAATAAAAGATTAAATGCATAATACACAAAAAACATTTTTTTCACAAAGTGATGGAGCTAGCTCTGGGGGGAGGTTATATATAGCAGGTTTTCCCCAGAAACATGCAGAGAGTATTTAGTTCACCAGCTTTAAATGATGGAGAACAGGGGGGGCACGAGACAGGACCAATCCCAGCCCTAATCAAGTGGTTCTTTTATGTAGTTCTTCTAGTAAATAATAAGATTTTACTTACCGGTAAATCTATTTCTCGTAGTCCGTAGTGGATGCTGGGGACTCCGTAAGGACCATGGGAATAGCGGGCTCCGCAGGAGACTGGGCACTCTAAAGAAAGATTTAGTACTATCTGGTGTGCACTGGCTCCTCCCTCTATGCCCCTCCTCCAGACCTCAGTTAAGGAAACTGTGCCCGGAAGAGCAGACATTATAAGGAAAGGATTTTGGAATCTCGGGTAAGACTCATACCAGCCACACCAATCACACCGTATAACTTGTGATACACTTATCCAGTCAACAGTATGAACAACAACAGGGCATCAACAATGGATGCCAACATAACATAACCCATTATTAAGCAATAACTATGTACACGTATTGCAGAAAGTGCGCACTTGGGACGGGCGCCCAGCATCCACTACGGACTACGAGAAATAGATTTACCGGTAAGTAAAATCTTATTTTCTCTGACGTCCTAGTGGATGCTGGGGACTCCGTAAGGACCGTGGGGATTATACCAAAGCTCCCAAACGGGCGGGAGAGTGCGGATGACTCTGCAGCACCGAATGGGCAAACTCAAGGTCCTCCTTAGCCAGGGTATCAAACTTGTAGAATTTTGCAAATGTGTTTGAACCCGACCAAGTAGCAGCTCGGCAAAGCTGTAATGCAGAGACCCCTCAGGCAGCCGCCCAAGAAGAGCCCACCTTCCTTGTGGAATGGGCTTTCACTGATTTTGGATGCGGCAATCCAGCCGCAGAATGAGTCTGCTGAATCGTGTTACAGATCCAGCGGGCAACGGTTTGCTTTGAAGCAGGAGCACCCAACTTGTTGGGGGCATATAGGATAAACAGCGAGTCAGTTTTCCTGACTCCAGCCGTTCGGGCTACATAAATCTTCAAAGCCTTGACTACATCTAGTAACCTGGAATCCTCCAAGTCACGAGTAGCCGCAGGCACTACAATAGGTTGGTTCAAATGAAGAGATGACACCACCTTTGGCAGAAATTGGGGACGAGTCCGCAATTCTGCCCTGTCCATATGAAAAACCAGATAGGGGCTTTTACATGACAAAGCCGCCAATTCTGACACACGCCTAGCCGAAGCTAATGCCAATAGCATGACCACCTTCCACGTGAGATACTTTAGCTCCACGGTCTTAAGTGGTTCAAACCAGTGGGATTTTAGGAAACCCAAAACCATGTTGAGATCCCAAGGTGCCACTGGTGGCACAAAAGGAGGCTGAATATGTAGCACTCCCTTTACAAACGTCTGAACTTCAGGAAGAGACGCCAGTTACTTTTGAAAGAAATTGGATAGGGCCGAAATCTGGACCTTTATGGATCCCAACTTCAAGCCCATAGTCACTCCAGCCTGTAGAAAGTGCAGAAACCTGCCCAGTTGGAATTCCTCTGTAGGGGCATTCCTGGCCTCACACCAAGCAACATATTTTCGCCATATGCGGTGATCATGCTTTGCTGTCACGTCCTTCCTAGCCTTTATCAGCATAGGAATAACTTCCTCCTGAATGCCTTTTTCCGCTAGGTTCCGGCGTTCAACCGCCATGCCGTCAAACGCAGCCGCGGTAAGTCTTGGAACAGGCAGGGCCCCTGTTGCAACAGGTCCTGTCTGAGAGGCAGAGGCCATGGGTCCTCTGTGAGCATTTCTTGCAATTCCGGGTACCAAGGCCTTCTTGGCCAATCCGGAACAATGAGTATTGTTCTCACTCCTCTTCTTCTTACGATTCTCAGTACCTTGGGTATGAGAGGAAGAGGAGGGAACACATAGACCGACTGGAACACCCACGGTGTTACCAGGGCGTCCACAGCTATCGCCTGAGGGTCTCTTGACCTGGCGCAACACCGTTGCAGCTTTTTGTTGAGACGGGACGCCATCATGTCTGCCTGTGGCAGTTCCCATCAATTTGTAATCTGAATGAAGACTTCGTGATGAAGTACCCACTCTCCCGGGTGAAGGTCGTGCCCGCTGAGGAAGTCTGCTTCCCAGTTGTCCACCCCCGGAATGAACACTGCTGACAGTGCTTGTACGTGATTCTCTGCCCACCGAAGAATCCTGGTGGCCTCCGCCATCGCGACTCTGCTTCTTGTGCTGCCCTGGCGGTTTACATGAGCCACAGCGGTGATGTTGTCTGACTGAATCAGCACCGGTTGGTTGCGAAGCAGGGGCTCCGCTTGACTCAGGGCGTTGAATATGGCCCTTAGTTCCAGGATATTTATGTGCAGACAAGTTTCCTGACTTGACCACAACCCTTGGAAGGTTTCTTCCCTGAGTGACTGCCCCCCACCCTCGGAGGCTCGCATCCGTGGTCACCAGGACCCAGTCCTGTATGCCGAATCTGCGGCCCTCGAGAAGGTGAGCACTCTGTAGCCACCACAGAAGAGACACCCTGGCCCTGGGGGACAGGTTGATCAGCCGATGCATCTGAAGATGCGATCCGGACCATTTGTCCAACAGATCCCATTGAAAGATCCTCGCATGGGACCTGCCGAAGGGAATGGCTTCGTACGATGCCACCATCTTTCCCAGGACTCGCGTGCAGTGATGCACCGAGACCTGTTTCGGTTTTAAGAGGTCTCTGACTAGAGTCACAAGCTCTTGAGCCTTCTCCGTCGGGAGAAACACCTTTTTCTGGTCTGTGTCCAGAATCATGCCCAGAAAGGGGAGACGCGTCGTAGTAATCAGCTGCGACTTTGGGATATTCAGAATCCAGCCATGCTGTTGCAACACTTCCTGTGAGTGCGCTACGCTGATCTGCAACTGCTCCCTCGCCTTTATGAGGAGATCGTCCAAGTATGGGATAACTGTGACTCCTTGCTTTCTCAGGATCACCATCATTTCCGCCATTACCTTGGTAAATATTCTTGGTGCCGTGGACAGGCCAAACGGAAACGTCTGGAATTGGTAATGACAGTCCTGTACCACAAATCTGAGGTACTCCTGATGAGGTGGATAAATGGGGACATGCAAGTAAGCATCCTTGATGTCCAGAGACACCATAAAATCCCCCTCTTCCAGGCTTGCAATAACCGCTCTGAGCGATTCCATCTTGAACTTGAATCTTTTCAGATAAATGTTCAGGGACTTTAAATTTAATATAGGTCTGACCGAACCGTCCGGTTTCGGTACCACAAACATTGTGGAATAGTATCCCTTCCCCTGTTGAAGAAGGGGAACCTTTACCACCACCCGCTGGAGAAATAGCTTGTGAATTGCCACTACCACTACTTCCCTTTCTATGGGGGAAGCTGGCAGGGCCGATTTTAGGTAACGTTGAGGGGGCATCACCTCGAATTCCAGCTTGTATCCCTGAGACACAATCTGTATAGCCCAGGGATCCACCTGTGAGCGAACCGACTGGTGGCTGAAATGTCGGAGACGCGTCCCCACCGCTCCTGGCTCCACCCGTGGAGCCCCAGCGTCATGCGGTGGATTTAGTGGAAGCCGGGGAGGACTTCTGTTCCTGGGAACTAGCTGTAAGGTGCAGCTTTTTTCCTCTGCCCCTGCCTCTGGCAAGAAAGGAAGCACCTCTGACCTTCTTGCTTCTTTGTGCGCGAAAGGACTGCATTTGGTAATACGGTGCTTTCTTCGGTTGTGAGGGAATATATGGCAAAAAGTTTGACTTCCCAGCAGTAGCTGTGGAAACCAGGTCAGAGAGACCGTCCCCATACAATTCCTCACCCTTGTAAGGTAACACCTCCATGTGTTTTTTGGAGTCGGCATCACCTGTCCACTGCCGAGTCCACAGGACCCTTCTGGCAGAAATTAACATTGCATTAATTCTAGAGCCCAGTAGGCAAATGTCCCTCTGGGCATCCCTCATATATAGGACAGTGTCTTTTATATGCCCCAGGGTCAGCATAATGGTATCTCTGTCTAAGGTATCCATTTCCTCAGACAGATTATCTGTCCACGCTGCTACAGCACTACACATCCACGCCGACGCAATTGCCGGCCTCAGTAGAGTCCCTGAATGTGTATAAACAGATTTCAGGTTACTTTCCGGCTTTCTATCTGCAGGATCCTTTAGGGTGGCCGTATCCTGCGACGGCAGGGCCACCTTCTTAGATAAGCGTGTCAGAGCTTTATCTACCCTAGGGGAGGATTCCCAGCGCACCCTGTCCTCTGGCGGGAAAGGGTACGCCATAAGTAACCTTTTGGAAATCAGGACTTTCTTATCCGGGGAATCCCACGCTCTTTCACATAACTCATTTAACTCATGTGAAGGGGGAAAAGTCACCTCTTGCTTTTTCTCCCCATACATATAAACCCTCTTGTCAGGGACAGGGTTTACCTCTGATATGTGTAAAATATCCTTCATCGCTATAATCATGTAACGTATAGCTTTTGTCATTTTTGGTTGCAATTTTGCATCATCGTCATCGACACTGGAGTCAGAATCCGTGTCGACATCTGTGTCAACCATTTTGGATAGTGGGCGCTTATGAGACCCCGAGGGCCTCTGCGCTGTAGGATCAGGCATGGGTTGAGACCCTGACTGGCCCGAGGTATCAGCTTTATCCAACCTTTTATGTAAGTTTACATTATCATTTAACACCTTCCACATATCCATCCAATCAGATGTCGGCACCGACACGTCAGTCAACTGCACTTGCTCTGCCTCCACATAGCCCTCTTCGTCAAACATGTCGACACACGCGTACCGACACACCACACACACAGGGGAAGCTCTAAATGAGGACAGGACCCCCACAAGGCCTTTTGGAGAGACAGAGAGAGAGTCTGCCAGCACACCCCCCAGCGCTATATAACCCAGGGATTACACAGTAACTTAGTGTTTACCCAGTAGCTGCTGTATTATGATTTATGCGCCTAAATTTATGTGCCCCCCCTGTCTTTTTTACCCTTCTACCGTGATTCTGCAGGGGAGAGCCTGGGGAGCTTCCTCTCAGCGGAGTTGTGGAAGGAAAATGGCGCTGGTGAGTGCTGAAGAAGGCCCCGTCCCCTCAGCGGCGGGCTTCTGTCCCGCGATTTTTAGTAAAATAAATGGCGGGGGCTCATACATATAACAGTGTGCCACTGTCTATATGCAGCATTCGCCAGGAGGTAACAATTGCTGGCCAGAACGCCCCCCCCCTGCGCCCTGCACCCTACAGTGACCGGAGTGTGTGGGCGCAATGGCGCACAGCTGCAGTGCTGTGCGCTACCTCATGTGAAGACAGGAGTCTTCTGCCGCCGATTACGATGTCTTCTCCGCTTCTGTCTTCTGGCTCTGCGAGGGGGACGGCGGCGCGGCTCCGGGAACGGACGACAAGGTCAGGTCCTGTGTTCGATCCCTCTGGAGCTAATGGTGTCCAGTAGCCTAAGAAGCGCAATCTAGCCGCAGTTAGTAGGTTTGCTTCTCTCCCCTCAGTCCCTCGTAGCAGAGAGTCTGTTGCCAGCAGAAGCTCTCTGAAAATAAAAAACCTAACTAAAATACTTTCTTATTAGCAAGCTCAGGAGAGCTCACTAAAAGCACCCAGCTCTGTCCGGGCACAGATTCTAACTGAGGTCTGGAGGAGGGGCATAGAGGGAGGAGCCAGTGCACACCAGATAGTACTAAATCTTTCTTTAGAGTGCCCAGTCTCCTGCGGAGCCCGCTATTCCCATGGTCCTTACGGAGTCCCCAGCATCCACTAGGACGTCAGAGAAAAACTGTTACACAAAACTTAAAGTATTAATATTATGAGGATGGATGTGCTTCTCAGCTGCTATAGGCCACATTGTGGTTCAGGACAATATTAAGATCTGTTCAACCTCCAGAAATTTGTGATGCTGGATAAAGCAAGAAAGAAAATGAAGCTGGTTACATTATAAAGCTTGGGGTCCTCATCCCCCACTACACTGTTTTGGGCTACAACAATATCAGATCAAACATCATATAGAAATAAATCAATGTTTCCACATTCATTTCCTGCAAATAGTGTGCCCGTCACTATGTGCGCACCAGAGGAATGCATGGCGCATACGCAAGCCACGACTAGTCTTAACAGCATATTTGCCTATCTGACCCTCTCCATGAGGGGGAAAATGCTCTGTTCCTGGACTTTCCTTGTAATGTATGATTGCCATCACCTGTGGTGAGCTAGTTAATTGATAAGAAAGGTGTTTCACCGCAGGTGATGGCAATCACACATTACCAGGAAAGTCCAAGAACAGAGCATTTTCTCCCTCATGGAGAGGGTCAGGTAGGCAAGTATGTATGCGCAACAGACTGCGGTTACTTGCTGCCGTGATGCGTACAAACGCAGCAGACAAAAAACTGCAAGATGAACAAGGACACATCTGTATTTACAGCATGTGCAAGTGTGACTCATGACTAGATATTGCCAACTCCAAGTTACCCTGGGAATATATTGTACAATTATCTGACAGACCATCTGTCCGATCTGGCTGGTTGGAATGAAAGCCTGGTAATGAATGGGAGCAAGTCACAATTGACCATTTGCTCCCAAACACTGGACAAACAGTTGTTCAGACAAGTTAGTTAAATTAAACAGTTTTTGTCCATTTTCTAGTGTTTGATAGCAAATGGTCATACAGATCGTGTATAGTATAATTCTCCCTGGCCACATAAAGGAAGCTACCTATGGTCTCTTTGACAGTTTCTCTTTTAAACGTCTGGTTAAGTAACATTGGAGGCTATACATAAAACATGCAATCATCAATATTCATACAGATCTTCACCTGCTCGAATTCTCAGTGCATCTTTTAAATGTTCCATTATGAGAAAATCGTTCAAGAATACGCTTCAGCTTTTCTTTAGCGGATAACACTGTGCAGAAAGATGGAAAATCATCAGTATCAGTCACATGGTTGGAGTGGGGGGCACACTAAAAACAAAACACACTGAATACCCTCTCCGCAATTTGTTTATTGTGGGGTCCGTTCTACCTGAAAAGATGATGTAAGCCTCAACCTGCGCAAAGAGCAGAGCCTTCAGCAATGGCCTAGGTGCTCCGTCTGCTATGTGTGCCGTATACAGCACTCAGTTATGGTAGATGGGCCCAGAGCAAGCTGTCACATCTCCCACAATGGCAGATTTCGATGATCTACTCAGTCCTCTGGTATGGACTGTGGGCCTAATTCAGCATGGATTGCTATTCAGAGAAACTGCAAATTGAGCGATTAGAAAACTGTGCATGTGTAGAGTTTGCATTGCGCAAGCACGGAGGGGTAATAGTGTCAGAAAATGCGTACAGATCGTAATCGCAATGTAGCCACTGTTTGACTGACAGGAAGCCGATGTTTCTGGGCGTAAACCTGCCGTTTTCTGGGTGTGTCAGAAAAAACACAGGCGTGCCCAGGCGTTTGCGGGGAGGGTCTCCATCATTAGCGCAGATCACGTCCAGGTTGTCTCAGTCGCAGATCACTGGCAGCCTAAGACTTACTGACATTTGCTCAGACGGCAACAAAAAAAAAAAAAAAAAAGATTTTAAACCTACCGGTAAATCTTTTTCTCGTAGTCCGTAGAGGATGCTGGGGACTCCGTAAGGACCATGGGAATAGACGGGCTCCGCGGGAGACATGGGCACTTTAAGAAAGACTTTAACTCTGGGTGTGCACTGGCACCTCCCTCTAAGCCCCTCCTCCAGACCTCAGTTAGAGAAACTGTGCCCAGAGGAGAAGGACAGTACGAGGAAAGGATTTTAGTTAATCCAAGGGCAAGATTCATACCAGCCACACCAATCACACCGTATAACTTGTATTAAACTAACCAGTTAACAGTATGAAAAACAGCATAGTTTCGGTCCAAAACCGATGAAACTATAACATAACCCTTATTGAAGCAATAACTATATACAAGTATTGCAGAAGTAGTCGGCACTTGGGACGGGCGCCCAGCATCCTCTACGGACTACGAGAAAAAGATTTACCGGTAGGTTTAAAATCTTATTTTCTCTAACGTCCTAGAGGATGCTGGAACTCCGTAAGGACCATGGGGATTATACCAAAGCTCCCAAACGGGCGGCAGAGTGCGGATGACTCTGCAGCACCGATTGAGTAAACATGAGGTCCTCCTCAGCCAGGGTATCAAACTTACAAAACTTTGCAAAGGTGTTTGACCCCGACCAAGTAGCAGCTCGGCACAGCTGTAGTGCCGAGACCCCTCGGGCAGCTGCCCAAGACGAGCCCACCTTCCTAGTGGAATGGGCCTTAACCGATTTTGGTAACTGCAATCCTGTTGTAGAATGCACTTGCTGGATCGTGTTACAGGTCCATCGAGCAATAGTCTGCTTTGAAGCAGGGCCGCCAACCTTGTTGGCTGCATACAGGACAAACAGTGCTTCTGTTTTTCTGATCCTAGCCGTTCTGGCCACGTAAATTTTCAAAGCCCTGAACACATCAAGGGACTCTGAATCCTCCAAGTCACGAGTAGCCACAGGCACGACAATAGGTTGGTTCATATGAAAGGATGAGACCACCTTAGGTAGGAATTGAGGACGGGTCCGTAACTCCGCTCTATCCATATGGAAAACCAGATAGGGGCTTTTATGTGATAAAGCCGCCAATTCCGAAACTCGCCTAGCCGAAGCCAAGGCTAACAACATGACCACCTTCCAAGTGAGATATTTTAACTCCACCGTTTTGAGTGGTTCAAACCAATGTGACTTAAGGAAACTTAACACCACGTTAAGGTCCCAAGGCGCCACCGGAGGTACAAAAGGAGGCTGAATATACAGTACTCCCTTTACAAAAGTCTGTACTTCAGTTATAGAGGTCAATTCTTTTTAAAAGAAAATGGATAAGGGCGAAATCTGAACTTTTATGGAGCCTAATTTTAGGCCCAAATTCACTCGTTTGCAGGAAGTGAAGGAGACGACCCAGATGGAATTCCTCCGTAGGAGCATTCCTGGCTTCACACCAAGAAACATATTTTCTCCATATTCGGTGATAATGTTTTGATGTCACGTCCTTCCTAGCCTTTATTAGCGTAGGACTGACCTCATCCGGAATACTTTTTTCCGTTAGGATCCGGCGTTCAACCGCCATGCCATCAAACGCAGCCGTGGCAAGTCTTGGAACAGACAGGGCCCCTGCTGCAGCAGGTCCTGTCTTAGAGGAAGAGGCCACGGATATTCTGTGAGCAATTCCTGTAGATCCGGATACCAAGTCCTTCGTGGCCAATCTGGAACAATGAGTATTGTTCTCACTCTTCTTTGTCTTATTATTCTCAACACCTTGGGTATAAGAGGAAGAGGAGGAAACACATAGACCGACGAAACACCCACGGTGTCACCAGGGCGTCCACAGCTATCGCCCGAGGATCTCTTGACCTGGCGCAATACCTTTTTAACTTTGTGTTGAGACGGGACGCCATCATGTCTATCTGGGGCAGTTCCCACCGACCTGCGATCTGCGCGAAGACTTCCTGATGAAGTCCCCAATCTCCCGGATGCAGGTCGTGTCTGCTGAGGAAGTCTGCTTCCCAGTTGTCCACTCCCGGAATGAACACTGCTGACAGTGCGTATACATGATTTTCCGCCCAGCGAAGAATCCTGGTGGCTTCCGCCATTGCCACCCTGCTCCTTGTGCCGCCTTCGCGGTTTACATGAGCTACTGCGGTGACATTGTCCGACTGAATTAGAACTGGTTTGTCGCGAAGTAATGCCTCCGCTTGACGTAGGATGTTGATGTGGAGACAAGTCTCTAGACTCGACCAAAGACCTTGGAAATTTCTTCCCTGTGTGACTGCTCCCCAACCTCAGAGACTTGCGTCTGTGGTCACCAGGATCCAGTCCTGAATGCCGAACCTGCGACCCTCTAGGAGGTGAGCACTCTGCAGCCACCACAGGAAAGACACCCTTGCTCTGGGGGACAGGGTGATCCTCTGATGCATTTGTAGATGTGACCCGGACCACTTGTCCAGTAGGTCCCATTGGAAGGTCCTCGCATGGAACCTGCCGAAGGGAATGGCTTCGTACAATGCCACCATTTTCCCCAGGACTCGAGTGCAGTGATGCACTGACACCTGTTTTGGCTTCAATAGGTTCCTGACCAGAGTCATGAGTTCCTGAGCTTTTTCCATTGGAAGAAAAATGTCTTCTGGTCTGTGTCCAGAATCAAGCCCAAGAAGGTCAGACGCGTCGTAGGAACCAACTGTGACTTCGGGATATTGAGAATCCAGCCGTGTTGCTGTAACACCTTCAAAGACAGAGACACGCTGTCCAGTAACTTCTCCTGAGATCTCGCTTTTATGAGGAGATCGTCCAAGTATGGGATAATTGTGACCCCTCGCTTGCGCAGAAGCACCATCATTTCCGCCATTACCTTGGTGAAAATCCTCGGGGCTGTTGAAAGCCCAAACGGCAACATCTGAAATTGGTAATGACAATCTTGTACAGCAAATCTCAGGAACGCCTGAGGAGGAAATATTGGAACATGAAGGTATGCATCCTTTATGTCCAGGGAAACCATAAAATCCCCCCCTTCCAGTCTGGCGATGACCGCCCTGAGCGATTCCATCTTGAATTTGAACCTTTTCAAGTATAGGTTCAGGGATTTTAAATTCAAAATGGGTCTGACCGAACCGTCCGGTTTCGGAACCACAAACAGGGTTGAGTAATAACCCTTTCCTTGCTGCAGTAGAGGAACCTTGACCACTACCTGTTGAAGATACAATTTTTGTATTGCATTCAACACCAACTCCCTCTCCGAGGGAGCCGCAGGTAGAGCCAATTTGAAAAACCGTCCAGGAGGCACCTCTTCGAATTCCAGCTTGTATCCCTGAGAAACAATTTCTATTGCCCAGGGATCCACCTGTGAATGAACCCAGATGTGGCTGAAAAGTCGAAGACGTGCCCCCACTTGAGCGGACTCCTCCAGGGAAGCCCCAGCGTCATGCGGTGGATTTTGCAGAGGCAGGGGAGGACTTCTGTTCCTGGGAACTAGCTGTGTGCAGCTTTTTTCCTCTGCCCTTACCTCTGGAAAGAAAGGACGATCCTCGTACTCTTTTGCTTTTATTCGAACGAAAGGACTGCATTTGATAATGAGGCACTTTCTTAGGCTGTGAGGGAACATAAGGCAAAAAATTCAATTTACCTGCGGAGACGAGGTCCGAGAGTCCTTCTCTAAATAACTCCTCACCTTTGTAAGGCAACAACTCCATATGCCTCTTTGAGTCGGCATCACCCGTCCACTGTCGGGTTCATAGACTCGCCTAGCAGAAACTGACATAGCGTTTATTCTGGAACTTAGCAAACAAATGTCTCTTTGAGCATCCCTCATATATAACGCAGCATCTTTTATATGCCCTAGGTTCATTAAAATGGTATCCTTATCTAGGGTCTCAATTTCCGTAGATAAGGAGTCTGTATATGCTGCGACAGCACTACAAACCCAGGCCGACGCCATTGCCGGTCTAAGAATTGTACCTGAATGTGTGTAAATGGACTTCATGGTAACCTCCTGTCTGCGAACAGCAGCATCCTTGAGGGTAGCCGTATCTTGGGATGGCAGCGCTATCTTCTTTGATAAACGTGTTAAAGCCTTGTCCACCTTAGGAGAAGACTCCCATTGTACCCTATCCGTTTGCGGGAAAGGATACGCCATAAGAATCCTTTTGGGAATCTGCAGCCTCTTGTCTGGAGATTCCCAAGCCTTTTCGCACAGCTCGCTCAGCTCATACGAGGATGGAAAAGTGACCTCAGGCTTTTTCTCTTTATACATGTGTACCCTCTTGTCAGGGACAGGGGGTTC